>NW_027395811.1:0-98514 GCF_047715665.1 Aspergillus karnatakaensis | reverse complement strand
ACAATCAAATACAAAACTAACCCAATCAGTGGCCGTCACCCGCATCGCAACATCCTCCTTTGGCCTGTCAGACGGAACCTGGATCCCCAAGGGCACCTTCCTCGCCGTCGCCGGCGAAGGCATGGCCCTCGACCCGGAGTTCTACAAGGACCCGGAAACCTTCAACCCGCGCCGCTTCCTCAACGAGGCCGGCAAGCCGATCTCGCCTGAGCTCGTCTTCCACGGCATCGAGTCCGGTAACGGTATGTGGGGTGCGGGCCGTTTGACTTGCCCTGGTCGTCACTATGCTAGTAACCTGAGCAAGTTGATTATTGCCAATCTGGTGATCAAGTATGATATTGCGTTCCCAGATGGGAAGACGGATATGCCGGTGGGGACGGAGGATGATGGCGCTTACTTGCCAGACTTGACGCAGAAGATGGTTTTGACGGAGCGGGTTTAGAGGGGTTAGCAGAGGTGGAGAGATGGAGAGATCAAATGTGGAAAGGCATATTCAAGGTGCCTGTGGGAGGGAGTGGAAGTTGGGGAAATCTATCTAGTAGAGATACAGATGCTTGTCGCTTGGAGATGTTGTTCAGAGTTATGATTCTCATAGAGTACAAAGGAAATGATACATGTCAATATTTCCGTTGCAATCATGGGATTCGTCGTGGATATTAAAACTGCTTGAGTGGAATAGAAGACCTTATATCTACTGTATATACTGAATCAACCAGAAGCCAGAGACACTCTAGTCATACTATCCCCCATCTTAATCGACCACTCCCCCTTCCCCTCCTCCCTCTCTGTAACCACCAGCCTTGGATCCGTCTGGGGTCGAGGCAACGATGGGATCTCCATACTTCTCAGAACAGGGTCTCTGATCCATCCCTTCCCACCAACAGGCGTCAAATCCGCCCGGCAAGCCAGCAGAGCAGCAATAATTAGAATCTCTGTAGACGCAAACTGCCGACCGGGACACATATGCGGCGCCATTCCCCAGGGCTGAAAGTTACTCGGAAGAATCTTGGTCTTCTTCTCCCCGCTCTTCGAGGGGACGAACCGGTACGGATCAAACTCGCTGGCCTCCGAGCCCCAGATATCAGAGTTGTAGTGCGTCGGCTTAGCGGGGATTTGCAAGTAGCCACCTTTCTTGAGGAGGTAGCCGTCGAGGAAGGTATCTTCGGTAATAGCCCTGAAACCGACCTGGTAGTGTCTGACACGTTGAGTCTCCTGGTACGCTGATAGCAAGGTATGGCATTCGGTCTTCAGTGCAGATACGTCAAGCTCGAATCCGCTTTCGGACTTGCGCACGGCCTTGTTGAAGACTTCTGCGCGGACATCTTCGAGGAGTTGTGGCCGGGAGAAGATCTCATAGACGGTCCAGAAGAGCGTCGGAACGGTGTTGGGATAGGCAGCGTCAGAGAGGGTGGACTGCATGCGCGCGATCTCATCCGCGGTGAATCCGCCGCTGAGGAGGATCCGCTGGCGCTCGGCAACTAGCAGAGAGACGTCGTCCGGCATGTTCTCGAAGTACTGGCGGAAGGCTTTCCACACTTTCGTGCGTGCTTTGTAGCCTGTGCCCCAGATGTCTACGCCGACCATGTGGCCGGGGCGGTGTTCGTCCCATGTCCTTTGCCTAGTTAGCGTGCGTTATGATTGTCGCGAAGGAAACATACCACATGGCCTGTTCGATTTCAGGATCCTTGAGCGGGTGCTCGACACCGTACAGACCGGCAGCCGTGGCCTGAACAACGGCGTGCTTAGCCCACGCTAACAGTTCAACCTCTCCCTGTTTCAGGAGCGTCTTCAGTTCAAGCAGCGCCTGGTTTCCCATGCGAAGATTCTGTGCGTTCAAGGCAGGGCCCGGGGCAAGTGTTGCTTTTGTCGAGTGGCTAAAGTTCTCGAGGAGATCGCCGTCAAAAATCTTATCGGATTCATCACTGATCTGTGCGTGGATCTTGTTGTGTGTTTTGAGCAGGGGAGTGAATGTCAGAGACTTTGCTTTCTGGGCGAGCTGCGTGATCCGGGTTGAGTTGGAGATGTACACTTTGAAGTTGAGGATGCCGACGGTGTAGATTTCGGCGTCGGTCGTTTCACTGGAATCTTCTTTAGATACTTATCTCGGTTTAGTGGTGAGAGGTTTACCTTAGGTAGTTGTAGTAGCCGAACCCGTGACGAAAGAAACCCAGCACATGGCCGATGATGGGCACAGGGATCGAAGGGCTCAACCGACGCGGCTCTCGCGGATCATCACGCTGAGCAACAAAATATTCCAGATTATAGGCGAGCAGGAATAGCCCTGCGAGGCCAAGAAGAACCTCACGGAGCATGCTTAATGACACTGACAGCCAAGACCCGTGAATGGGAACGATTTCATAGGACGGTCTTGATTGCGAAGCAAAAACTAAACACATCTATCTTTAAAGCACATCTACGACTACGATGCTGGTCAGACCATGGCTAGTCGCGAACATGGGGAGATGCCTTTTGTAGTGTATCGCGAATAGCCCCAGGATGATACCACCGTGGCACCACCCACATACACAACGCCAAACCCTCGAATTGAAGGATCAGCCCCTCCGTATAAACCAGCAATAATGTATTTGATCATCAGCTAACCCTAACCTAATCTCGCTTTTCACTATCGATTGATACCAGTACCCTACTACGCCGCCACGATGATCTTCACCCCACCTTCATGGCTCCCCGCCATTCCTGAAGGTCTGGCCACCGCTACCACTGTTGGAGACTTTGTTCTTCGCGGACAGCCAGATACTCCTCGTGATGACCTGAAGGTTCTCGTGTCTGCTACTACACAGGCCTCAAAGACCCCTGCGCAGATTGCGGAGGACGTAGAGGCGCTGGCTGCTGCCTTTTCCCAGGAACTGCAGTGGTCTCCTAACGAGCCGGTGCAGGGCGGGAAGGTTGTTGCTATTTGGTCTGAGAACACGGTACGATAGATATGACCTTCAGTACACAGTCTCGACTAACAATGTTAGATCGATTACCACACTCACTCATGGGCGACTCATCGCCTCGGAGGTACAAGTCTCGTCCTCCACGCGAGCACCTCGCCCCCAGAGAACATTGCGCATCTTGGATATGCGCAAGCCAAAGTGTTAATTGTGTCTCCTCTGCTCGTCGAGGCCGGACGTGCTGCTGCTGCCGCTCTGCCTGGTCTCCGCGTGTTCCTAACCACACCTGTCGAGGGAACCGACTTCAAAACCATCCAGGAGCTGCTGCAGCTAGGTAAGACGCTGAGCCCTGTGCCGGCCCTTACCCTCTCAGCCGAGGACGCAAAGACTCAGACTGCATACCTGTGCCCTACGAGCGGTACTTCCGGAACTCAGGTAAAAACACCCAGCCTTTTCTATGACATTAGCGCTAATAAAAATACAGAAACTCGCCCGTCTCACACACTCCGGCCTCATCACCAACATCCTGCAAATGAACGCCGTAGACCTACTCACACACAACAAGGGCCCCGAGGTTGCCCTCGGCGTTCTCCCCTTCAGTCACGTTCAGGGCCTCGTCGCAGCTCTCTGCCACATCTACCTCCGCGACCAGCTCATCGTGCACCCGACCTTCGACATGAAGGCCGTGCTTCTGTCAGTCCAGATCCACAAAATCAATCGGCTCTACGCCGTTCCTCCCATCCTTGCAGCCCTTGTCGCGAACCCCTTCCTTTTCAAGGCGTTTGACCTTTCTTCCGTCGACAAGGTCTACGTTGGTGGTGGCGCTCTGACGGAATTCCTCTACAATAAGATCAAGAGCGTCCAGCCGGGATGGCAGATTACCGTTGGTTATGGTACGTTACCCATCACTCTGGTCTCAAAACTAGATTCCATTTTCTAACGGGCACGCTTTTAGGATTGACCGAGAGCGCTGTCGGCGTCTCCCTGAGCAGCCCGCGCGAGTATCTCCCCGGCTCAATCGGCGTGCTTCTACCTCTGTACCAAGCGCGTCTAATCCGGGAAGACGGCACCGAAGTCGACAGCTTCGACGAGCGCGGTGAGCTTCTTCTCTCGTCCCCCAACCAGGCACTCGGCTACCTCGGCGACGAGGAAGGAACCGCTGCGACATTTCGCAACGGATGGCTGCACACCGGCGACGTCGCGGTGTTCAAGCAGGGCGCGGAAGGCGACGCGCACCTTTTCATCGTCGACCGGCTGAGGGATATGATTAAGGTCAAGGTACAATTTCTCTAGCGTCTCAGGATTGATGTCGGATGCTGATATAAGTGGCTTGTTTTAGGGAATGCAAATCTCCCCGATCACGATTGAGTCGACCCTGCGACAGCACCCCGCCGTCGCGGACGTCGCGGTCATTGGTGTTCCTGATTACCTCTCTGGTGAGAAGCCCAAGGCGTATATTGTCCCCGCGAAGAAACCTGAGGAGGGCGAGGTGGAGGCGCTGTTTGAGGAGTGGGATGAGTTCGTGCAGAGCAAATTGACCGAGCCGCATTGGCTGCGTGGACGGTATGAGCTTCTTGAAGCGCTGCCTCGCACGCCGTCGGGCAAGGTTACGAAGGGTGTTTTGCGGCAGAAGAACGCGAGCGCGAGCGCGTAGTTGGAGGGGTTGGTTACGGAGGTAGTTCTTGTGGTCTGTGCTCAGTGAAATGAAGGATTGAAGGATCAGGACGGGCTAGCAGGGAATCTTGGAATAGTGTGGCAAATAAACTAGACTAGTATCGAGTCTAACATATATCAATCACTTGTTACATGCATAACTGGCCAGCCCCGTAGACCCATATGTTCGAGAGCCCCGTCACTATGAGCCCTGGGATATGTATGTTGACCCCGGATGGGGAAGGGCAATCGGCACTTCAGCTACAGCTCCAAGCCCGCGCTGCAGCAGATACGGCGATGAATTCAATGCCGTCGGAAGAGACGCCGCCTGCCAATGCGCTTCGGGCGATCCAGAAACAGCTCGCATCGGATGTGGTTCCGGCGCGGAAGTGAGTATTGTATCTAATTGTAGATCGTGGACCTTGCTAATATTGTCAGTCTCGGATCGTTCGTCACGACACAGATGGAGGCCGAAGCCGAGCAGGTCATGATCGACGCGTGGAATAAGAACCTGATCAACTACGAATCATACCCGGCCACGACAGACATGCATACTCGGTGTCTGAACATGATTGCCAATCTCTTCCATGCGCCGCTGCAGGGGTCTGCTGACGCGGTTGGGACGAGCACTGTGGGTTCTTCGGAGGCGATCCTTCTAGCTGTTCTTGCCATGCGAAAACGCTGGGTTGCGAAACGGAAGGGTGCGGGGAAGGACTACAGTAGGCCGAATTTGATCATGAGCTCGGCTGTTCAGGTGTGCTGGAAGAAGGCAGCAAGGTACTTTGACATTGAGGAGCGGTATATCTATTGCTCTAAGCAGCGGAATACTATCGATCCACAACGAGCGGTTGACCTGGTGAATGAGAATACGATCGGAATTTGTTCGATCCTAGGAACGACGTACACGGGTGAATACGAAGACACAAAAGCGATCAATGATCTGTTGGTAGAAAGAGAGCTTGATGTGCCGATCCATGTTGATGCTGCATCCGGGGGGTTCGTGGCTCCATTCTTGCATCCGGATCTAGTCTGGGATTTCCAGCTCGAACAGGTTGCGTCGATTAATGTATCTGGCCACAAGTATGGGCTTGTCTATGCTGGGATTGGGTGGGCGATTTGGCGCAGCGCAGAGTACTTGCCTCAAGGTTGGTTGTTTCTTAGAGAGTCTTTCATATCTGCTAACTTCCATTCAGATCTTATATTCAAGCACCACTATCTCGGAACAGAACAGTCATCATTCAATCTCAACTTTTCCCGCAGTGCATCCCACGTCATCTGCCAATATTATAACCTCATTCGTCTCGGAAAGCATGGCTACCGTCGCATCATGACCCAGCTAGCAGATACGGCGGAATATCTGACCTCCAATCTGGAGCAAACAAAATGCTTCGAAGTCATGTCCGGCAAAGCTCCAGGTCTTCCGCTAGTGGTCTTTCGTTTGGATCCGAGTCAGGAATATCCCTTTGATGAATACGCCCTGGCCGAGGAGCTGCTCCGCAACGGGTGGATGGTGCCTGCATACACGATGGCACCACATAACGAGGAGAGCAAGATCCTTCGCGTGGTGGTGCGCCAGGATCTCTCGCGGCTGGACTGCGATGCTCTGGTAGCGACTCTTCGGCGCGCGATACATCAACTTTCGTGAATTATGGTAGTCACATTGTGGTCCTATTTTTCGCTCTCCTTAGCCCCCGGTCTAATTCGTCCGTTCGAGTACCGGCGTATTCGGTTGCAGCTTCTCCTTGCGATATGCGTGTTGCGCGCTGTAGTCCGCGTGAAGCTGGCGCCGCACCGCGGACACTGGCATGCTGGTCGTGCCCGTGCTTTCTCCTGTATGTGTCGCCGTAAATTGCTCCGCGTGGTGAACTTCTTGCCGTTGCATCCGTGGTCCCAGCAGCGGAGATCTGCGTCGTCGCTCACGACTTCTTTTGCGGGTCGCGAGGATGTAGCTGGTGCTGGAATGGGTGGTTTGGTTTCTTCTGCTGTTGGAGAGGTCGGTGTCGCGGCAGCTTTGGAGCCAACGTAGTAATTGAAAAACTCCTCGTCGTCTTCGTCGTCGCTGCCGTTGTCCTTGCTTCTGTCTCCGTCGTATGCGTCGTCATCGTAAGCGTCGTAATAGTCGTCCTCTTCATCCTCGTCCTCGTGTTCCCCGTCCTCCTCCTCCCCTTCTACCTCCACGGCCTCCTCATCCGCCCGCTTCTGGGATTCAGGCTGTACTGTCGGGTCTCGGTCTATGCTGGCTGGAGTGTGAGGTCGATTTCCGACACAGGTTGAGTCTATGGTATGCACGAGCTGAAGAAATCGCCGGAACAATTCCAGGTCCTGCTGCAGGGCCGGATCCTGGCTCATCGCGGGGGAATCAACACAGTCGACAGGTCTATAGAGGCGCTCATCGCGTGATACAAGCAGTACAGTACAGTCAGTACTTCTGACTTAGGGCTAGAAGTCGATTGGGGATGGTGCCACTGGCCCTGGTCGGTGGCGCCACGGTAGATCCCTCAACGAGTCACCGTCTCACCGACCCTGCCAGCCTTGCTTCTCCCAGCCACTGTTGCGCCCGACCCCGCTGGCTTTGTTACCCCGCTCATTTGAATCTGGATTCTGAGTTCTGGTTGTAACTTGTAAGAGATCGATGGGTACTGTGTTCCTGCCCTCCCTTCCTAGCCGCCCACCGGACTGAACATGGCCGCCCCCCAACCGTGTGCGATAGATGTCCAAGACATATGGGGGCCTCGCGTCAAGGGATGCGGTACAAACTTCGACTTGACTCTGCTCTTTCAGGAGTCGATCCTAGCCATCGGGCCCCTTTGTATCGCGATCTGCTCGTCTCTCTTCCGCGTCTGGCAGCTTCGCAATCGAGAGGTTATCGTCGCCTCTCGCGCTCTCTATTGGTCCAAGGTGGTGAGTGCTTGAGCTAATGGAGTTTCTACTAACTTCCTGCTAACATGCTTGGCTTGTAGGTTCTTTACCTCGTTGCGTGTCTTCTGCAGATTGCCCTGTTGATCGTCCAGGGCATCCTCAAGACCTCGCTAACCCGTGCAACTTATGCCGTCTACTGCCTCACCCTCGTTGGCTTTGTGGTCTTTCTCCTCGCTTCTCATTATGAGCATACACGCACCGTACGGCCGTCGACGGTCTTGCTCCTCTATCTCCTCTACTCTATCGTCGCCGACGCCCTCCGCGCAAGGACGCTATGGAGCATGCCATCCGACAACACCGCAGTCGCCGCCACATTCACCGTGACCGTTGTCTGCAAAGCAGCCATCCTTCTAGCCGAACGTACCCGCAAGACAGTCCTACCAGACAAACGCGACCCAACACCCGACGAGCAAGCCGATATCTTCTCGCAAGCCTTCCTCTGGTGGATCGTCCCGCTGTTCATCCTCGGGAAGAAGAAGACGGCCCTAACTGCAAAAACTCTACCTGGAGTAGAACCTGATATGCTCCGTCCGATGCTAGCAGAAGAGCCGAAAGACGACAACGAGCCCAGCTTGAGCGCGCCCACGATCTTCCATCACCTCTTCCGCGCGAGGAAGTGGCTGCTCCTAACTCCGATTGTCCCACGGTTGATCTATATTGGCTTTAAATTCTCCCAGCCGTTCCTGGTGTATCGCGCCACGGCATACATGTATGACCCCGAGGGCCCGAATACCAAGAAAGTCGGAGGTGGGCTCATTGGAGCTTATGCGATTGTTTATGTTGGCATTGCGGTAGGCGTCTAGAGATATTCCCTTTCTCTAACCTCCAAGCTAACAGAGTCAAAGGCATCACAAGCATTCTACCGCCAATGCACCGCCCGCGTCATCGCCGCCGTCCGCGCAGACCTCGTCGGCAAAATCCACAGCCACACCCTCAAGCTCAGCGCCTCGTCCTCCTCCCGTGACTCCGCATCCATGCTCATGAGCGCAGACGTGGAGCGCTTCGCCGCCGGCTCCCGCGACATGCACGAATGCTGGGCCTGCGTTATCGAACTCGCGCTCGGTCTCTGGCTGCTCGAGGATCGACTCGGCGTGACCGTCGCCGCAACCGGAGGACTAACAGCGTTCTTCATCGGCCTGACTGGCCTAATCGTGAAACCCGCCGCGACGCGCCAGAACAGGTGGCTGAAGGCCATGGAGGGCCGCATCGCCGCGACGACGCAGGCGCTCTCTGCCATGAAAGGGGTCAAGATGACTGGCATCGCAGAGATAATCCGTAAGGATCTAAGTGCGCTGCGTGATATCGAGGCCGTTAAGCTTCGGCATTTCCGCTACGTCCTGCTCGTTGTTGCATGGGCGGCCTGGATCCCTGTGATCATGGCGCCGATTATGGGCTTCACGATCTATAGCCAGGCGTTTGGACACCCGCTTACCCCGCCCGTTGTGTATCGGTGTTTGACTATCTTTACGCTCTTCGGTGATGCCATTGCCGCGCTGATCAATAGTGCCATCCAGCTTGTTACCTCTATTGCCTCGCTGCTCCGCATTCAGGAGTTCCTTCTGGATGATAATACCCGCCATGATAGTCGGCATCTGCTATCTTCTCCGGAGGATACGATGGACACGGATGAGGCTCCGTTGCTTCCGGGGGCGCAGACCCCGCCGATGCAGCAGGCTTCTGGGGATACTATGCTCCTGCGGAGACTCAGTCGACGGCTCTCTCGTCGCCAGCGCGCGGTCACGGTGCAGCTTACCAGGGCCTCAGCCGGCTGGAACGCGGAAACACCCTCGATCGTCCAGAATGCCGACCTTGACGTCGCTGCGCCAACGGTCCTCGCTGTCGTGGGCCCAATCGGGTGCGGAAAGACAACACTCCTGCAGATGCTTCTCGGCGAAACGCGCAGCGCAGCTGGGTCCGTCTCGCTCTCGAAATCCCGGATCGGGTACTGTAGCCAGATGCCGTGGCTCGTCAACGATACAGTGCGCGATAATATCGTCGGCTCGGCGGTGTTTGATGAGACCTGGTATAATTCCGTTGTGCGCGCGACGGCGCTGGATAAGGACTTCAAGGAGATGATGTTTGGCGATAGCACGATGGTTGCGAATGAGGGGGCTAGTCTGAGTGGCGGGCAGAAGAAGAGGGTTGCGCTTGCGCGGGCGATCTATAGTAAGGCGCCGATTATGGTGCTGGATGATCCGTTTAACGGGCTGGATGGGAGGACGGAGGCGGCGGTTTTGGAGGCCGTGGTGGGACGGCAGGGGCTGTTGAGGCAGCAGAGAACGCTGGTTGTTTGGGCGACTAGCTCTGGTAAGTGATCTCTCGGGTCAATGGAGTCGAATGCTGAAACTGTACAGCCCAGCAGGTCCGATTCGCAGACAAGGTGATCTCTCTGGACCAGAATGGTACTGTTCGGAAACGTGATTCCTTGCTGGTGGTTCCTGGCCTGGAAACTACCAAAGAGGACTCAGATCAGCCTGGTATCAGCAGCAACTCGTCCACCTTGGAGGTGGTCCAGGAGGCTCTCGCAAAGGGTGTCGGTTCCCCGGAGGCAAAGGCTGTGATTCTGGCCTCTGCGGGTGCGCACAGGTACTATGTCAGGTTCTCGGGGAGGCGCAAGTTTCTCGTCTTTCTTGTCTTGTGTGCTATCTTCGTCTTTGGGATGACCTTTAATCGTGAGTTTGCCCTAGTAGCCTCGTTACTGCATGCTGACACTAATCCGCAAAAGAATACTGGATCCAACGCTGGTCCGAGAACACCGTGACCGACCCAGGTAGCAATCAGCGAATGTACGTTGGTGTATACTTCGGTATCGGATCCCTCCAGCTGGTCTTCTGGACTGCTGCCGCTGCGTAAGACGTCTCCCTCATCGCACAACCACCTGCATATTCCTAACATAGCTGTCTAGATTCTTCGTCTTGACAATTACCCAACGCACCGCAGACCGCTGCCACGACGCCCTCCTAGACACCATCCTCGGCGCCCCCATGTCCTTCTTCGACTCCACCGCCGCCGGCGAAACAATCAACAGATTCAGCCAGGACATGCAGCTCATCGACACCGAGCTACCCTACGACATGCTCGGAACCGTCACCCAGGCCATGATCGTCATCGGCATGTACGGAATCATCATCTACAGCTCGCCCTGGTCCGGCTGCGCAATCCCCGCTGTCATCGTGGCAGCCTATTACCTGCAGCTCTTCTATCTCCCTACATCCCGTCAACTGCGAGTTCTCGAGATCGAAGCAAAAGCTCCTCTCTTCTCGAACTTCATTGAGACGCTGAATGGCCTCGCCACGATCCGCGCACTGGGCTGGACGGCGGATTACGCTCGACGCAACCTCGATGCAATCAGAGTCGCCCAGCAACCTTTCTATCTCCTCTTCTCTGCGCAGAACTGGCTCAATCTCATTCTTGATCTGATTACTGCTGGTCTTGCGGTGACGATCATGTGTGTGGGTGTCGCGACGCGCTCGGCGTCGAATGCTTCGATTGGTCTGGCCTTGTTCAGTGCTTCTAACGTGGGTGTGTCGGCGAAACAGCTGATTCAGCACTGGACGAAGCTCGAGACGAGCATGGCTGCTGTTGAGCGTGTGCGGTTTTTCACGGATACCACGCCCTCGGAGGAGAATTCGGAGATGAGTGGTGTTGTGACCGATACGCAGGATAGGAATAAGTGGCATGGTGAGGGACGGATCTCGTTCCGGAATGTTTCTGCTAGATATAGGTTTGTTTTCTTCCCTGGTATAACAGTGTCTGTTTGTGGTGCTGATAGTGTTGATGACTAGTCCATCTGCACCTCTTGTCCTCCGCGACGTCTCGTTCGATATCCAGCCAGGCCAACGATTTGCTATCTGTGGTCGAACTGGAAGGTCAGTCCCCCTCCTCACTCTCTCTCAATTGCCAATGAAGAGCTGACAGATAATAATAATAGTGGAAAGAGTACCCTCCTCGGCGCCCTCCTCCGTCTGATAAACCTCCACAGCGGCTCCATCCACGTCGACGGCATCGACATCTCAACCCTCAAAGCCAACGACGTCCGCTCGCGCTTCATCACCCTCCCGCAAGAACCAGTCCTCATCACCGGCACAGTCCGCCACAACATGCAGCTCTACGAACCCTCCACCACCGACGAAGCCATGATCGGCGCCCTCTCGGACTTCGGCCTCTGGGACACTATCCAAGCACAGGGGGGTCTAGACGAGACGCTGACAGAGGGCCTCCTCTCACATGGCCAGCGCCAACTCTTCTGCTTCGCGCGCTCAACCCTGCAGAAGGGGAATATCGTTATCCTCGATGAGCCGACGAGCCAGAGTGATCGCGAGACGGAGCAGATGCTGGATCAGGCGATCCGCGAGCGCTTTAATAATCATACGGTGCTGTGTATTGCACATAAGCTGAATACGATTCTCAGCTTTGATACGGTGGTTGTGATGGCGGGGGGCGCTGCGGCTGAGTCGGGGAATCCCCGGGAGCTGTTGGAGGATCAGGCGTCCTATTTTTCGACGCTAATGCGGAGTCGCGAAGAGGAGCAGGAGAGCTGAAGTCGTCATTGACAAATACCTCTCGGCTAGGGTCTAGACCAGCTGGTTGGGTTGGCCAAGTCGAAGGGCTGCCTACCTGCCTGCCTGCTGCGCTGCTCCGGGACTCTACTCGGGCATCCAAGCCGACTAACTTACTCCAACACCCGGCATGTAAATTGAACTCTTTATATTATTGTAATCATTACACATTAATCATTATTCCTTGTTGACGCCCTCCCCGGACTCCCTGTAGTTGTCGTGTTCGCCTCTAATAACTGCCGCACATGCTGCGTGATACTCCCAACGCTCGTCCGTAACCGCTCAACCTCCTTCGCCTCTCTCTCACAGCACCGTGTCAATATATCGATTGCCTCAATCGTAGCTGATAACGTCGCCGTCTTGCTCTGCCGCACCCCTGTTCCTGAGTTCTGCTCCTCCTTATTCCCACCCTCTAGCTCCAACGTCCAATCCTCCGCTTCCGTCCGACATATCCGCTGTGTGCTCTCAGCAAGAAGTGCCTGTGTCAACGCAGCGTATTTCTCATTCAGCGACGAGCGGTATCGTTTCTCGACGGCGTAGTGCGGCCGTTGCTGCTGTGCTGCTTTTGCTTTGCTTGCTCGGTCGCCCTGTCATCATTGGTTTATTTAGCCTTGTCGTAAGATCTCGTGTGGTTACAACACATACCTTCTTAATAGTCGAGCGCCTGGCTCTCTGTTTAGTGGTATTATTGCTGTTGCTATTATTGTTCTGCTTCGCCGGCGAGGCCTCACTGGCACTCGGGTGGGTGGAGCTGGCTGTGGAGATGGAGGCTAGCGAGTCAGTCCGCGGTGAAGGATCAGGAGAGTTTGGCTTTGGGCGACCGACCTGTTGAAGGCGGCGGCGGCAGTGACTGGGGGGTTAACATGCCCATGGACATGGGCCATTGGAATGTGGTGTCTGCTGTTGTTGTGCCTGTGCCAGCGCCAGCGCCGGGGGTGCAATTGCCCACGTCGGGGAGCTTCCAGTCGAAGAGCGTGGTGGTGGACGGGTCGCTGAAGTCGAGGTCCAGGTCGAGGTCGATGTCGATGGCGCTGTCGAAGGCGGCTGCGTCGAGGTCGCAGAGGTCGTCGACTGTTTGCATCTGTTAGTTTTCTGTCAAGGGCAATGGATGCTGGGCGGGGGGAGCGTACAGTTCACAGCGTGGTCGCTGCCTGCGGAGGGAAGGCCGAAATCAGCGTCAAAGTGGGTGGTCATGGTGGTCAACAGCAACAAACCCGTCACAATGGTTCAACAAATCAATTATAGTCAATAGTTATTCTGCAGGACACTCCCTGCGACGGCGAAACAATTGTATTTATTATCCTGCACGGCCGTTGGTCGCTGCATAATCATCTCGCAGGACAAGTCGGTTATAGTAGCTAACAGCACTAGCTGCCCTTCCCCCCTTTTTCCACCAACCTGATCGTGGCACTGCACGTCGCAGTTCCACAATTGCACCTTATGAGACTACTGAGAAAATGCATGTTGGAAGTCTTCTGTTATTGGATCCTTTGATTAATGGCCTAGCGAGCCGGGCCACGGTCTCCGTGGCATGCACTGCTGCTTGACCTCGAGCAGCTTTCAGCCCCCATGGCGCCGAGTTTTAGTTCCAACTCGGCTGGTGCAGGCCAAGCTCTGAGTCCAGCTTCTGCAGCCCGGCTAAAGTTAGTCGCATTGAGTCAGCATTCTGTTCCACGCCGCGTGCTGATTGGTATCTTTTTCGACAGTACTAAATTGCGAGCGGCCTGCCTTACCAACTTCACCGGTGGGAGGAGAGCATGCTTACATATTTGGTATAAAAGTTGCAGGATCAGGGCCCAGCATACTCGGCGGTCTCTGCCTAACTTAGCGGACTTACAAGGCTCCGTGCGGACCATGCGGAGTGCCATCTGCTAACTATTGCTGGCTGGCTGGCAAGCTAGTAGCTGCGGCTCGCAAAGGCCTAGTCTTCGAAGTTCTAGATATCTTCCGTACCTTCAAACCCAACAGAACTATGCAGAATCAGGCAATATCTGTGGCCGTGCCCATCCGCTAATTCGACAAACATCCGCCCCCCCCCTTTTGTCCCAGAGTCTAGATGTAACATACCAGAAACATCTGGGCATCCCAGGCTCAATTCGCACTCTTGCATCTCCGGATTGGGGAAACAGAGTTCAGATCATACGTCATGAGGCAGATTGCCCTGGCGCGTGCAGACCTGTAACTAGAATGTACATGTACATGATGCCACTGCTGCGAGGTGCTGTGGCGTCTATTTATACGAGCTGGCTGGCACGGATTGAATGTACCTTTAAGCGCAACCGATCTCTAATTTAACACTCACATCACATCCATACTCCCATCATAACATCTATATCCATAACCAGACCATGAACCAATTACCGCAACTCACCCCCGAAATCGCCGCCTCGCGCGAGGACTTCGAGCTCTTCCGTCGTCTACTCCGTGTAGCTCGGCTGCTAAATGCCGATAACTTCGATGCCCTTTGTTAGTACCAACAGTTTCCTATCAATCATATCTACTTCCAGTTCTACTAGTACCCCAGCTAACAAGGGAGCAGGCAATCAGAGTCAGAGTCAGAGTCCCGCCTTTAGTCCCTTCCCTGGCACTGGAGGTGAGGGGGGAGGATTCTTAGGGCCGTCCTTACTCGCAGCAGGCACGCCACACCCTGCCGGGTTAGATGGTGCCACCCCTGGAGGCATAAGCTTGGGCGACTACGATAACGACGATGACGACGACGAGTACAATGAGCCTGAGGAGGACGAGGATGAAGATGAGACAGACGACGAGTTCAGCCCCCACAGTCACACTCCACGGCGCAGAAGGCCGGTTACCAGGCAGAGCAGATCGCAGACACAGAGCCAGAGTCAGAACCAGGGACAGCCAGCAACGCCAGCACCGTCTCGAGCTGGAGCTGGCACTGGCACTGGCACTGGCACTGGCACCGGCCCCCGGCAGCAGAAACAGGAGCGGCCCCACGCCGCCGTGGAAAAGCGTTATCGATCTATGATTAATAGCAAGATTCAGCAGCTTAATGCTGCGATCCCACCGTCCAATACCTTCTCCCCACTTGGCGACAATCGACCAGCGAATGCTACAGGTACAGACTCGGCTTCTCAGAAGATGCCGACCAAGTCGGTCGTGCTGGACCGCGGGATCCAGTACCTCAACCACCTCATCTCGACCTACGAGCAGACGGAGAAAGAACGCAATGAGCTGCGCGCGACGCTGCAGAATTGGCTGGAGCTCTCAAACCCGGGGAGTAGTACCGAGCGGGGGAGTGCTGCGCCTGCCACGACCACAACGACAACGACAACGACAGCCAACAGGACAGGCTGAAACTCGACAGTAGTTCCAGCGCAAACCGAATCAAATCAAATCAAATCCCTTCCATACAATAATGACCAGCCCAGCCGACTAGCTAGCTCTCGCAGCTCAAAACAAGCAGCTCCATTCGCTAAACCCAGAGAGGAATATCAATTGGCCAATCGCCGCACACGTGGTGATTAGCAGGGACTCCGGCCCCCAAAAATCCGCGCCTCCAAGCCTCGCTGCGGTGAATCTGTGTTGGCTTTGGATGGGGACTTTGTTGGGGCCAAAATCCACCGGTGAGCTCGCTCCCGTGCATGATCTGATCAGCCTCGTCGTCTGGTTAGTTAGTTCGTGTTTTGAGTGGTCGGCGCTTGTTCGGCTAGAATGTCTCAACACTCAAGGAGCGAGAGCTGTTAATCAAATTAGACTAGAGTTAGCCATCTAATAATCTACTGTGTTGTTTTTTCCGGAATCCGTGGCACATGCGTCGTTTTCCGGTTTCCTGGCCCCGTCAGGATCTGCTCCCAAGGAATGCTTGTTCAGTCCGTCGTGGGCTGATCAGGCGTACTGGTATGCGTATGCGTAGTTAAAAGAACCCTGTAACTGCAGTTGGCAAGGGGAAGACAGTAGAACAGCACCGAACGGCGAGTCCTACTACGACTGCAGTGCAGTGCATACAGCGTTAATCCAAGCTTCATGCAGCATCCCTGAAGATTACGCTCCTGAATCATGCGCTGCAGGCTGGAGGTACCCCGGCCGGAATGACCGTTCCTGACAAGACTCCAGAATAATGCCAAAGCCAACACCAGCAGATCCGTGAGTGGTCAGATTCCACCCTCGAAGCATGCAGCCCAGGCGGCTTGAAGTTAATTACGCATCCTGTTACTGGCTAGGTGCAGGGAAGGTGTGATCGCCAAGTGAGATCTAGATCACCGTGTCAAAGCTCGAGATTGCCCTTCGGCCTGCCCGTGCCTATCAGCTTTGCTTGAGTTGTCATGGGTATGCTTGCAAGTGGCAACTTTGCGCGACGATGGCCAAGGGTCCTGCACAAGAAGGCTGGAGCGGCTAAGACAATGGCATTGAGGGATCCTGCATGAAGGTCAAACAATACCTGTGGCGGATGGATCGAGATCGACAGACCCGTAAACGGGACTCGGAGTTTTATTAAAGTTTAACGTGTTTTGGTCGACGAGGGGCCAGGGGCGAGGAGCCACTGGTAGCATTGTTACTCGCCTGCCCGTAAACGTTGCTGAGGCTGTACCGCGATCACTCTGGAGTCTGGAGTTGGACTCTGGAGATCTTAATCTCACCTCCGTCCACTGTTCTCACCTCCAGGCTAGCCTCCACGTGTTCCTGCACTCTAGCCGTTGACATTCCAGGTGGGGTGTGCTTACCAGGTTCCAACTTCCAACTTCCAAGATTCTTGCTGCGGATATCCACGGATGAGACATAGCCAAAGATAAGTAGTCGGAGTATAGTTATGGAGTATTATTTGGGGTCGGTGAAGCAGGTTCTGTGGTGCCAATGGTGGTGCCACCCTATCAATCGAAGGGTGTTCTCGAATGCTGCACCCGGCGGATCAACCCCTGCACCTGCAGCCTGCATTAGAGGAAATTAGGGCAGACCTGGTATCTGTTCCATTCGACCGACGAAGTCATTCCTGTCTACAATTAAATATTTCTGATTAGGTTCAGTTTCTTGGCTGTGCGGTGTGGACGTGCTCTACCCACCTCATATGAGGGTGGACACCGGGTGCGGATCTCATAGCCACACTAATCTTACCTGTATAGGCGGCGTGCAGTTTATCAAATTCAAGGAACTCACATCCGGTCCTGTCGGGCCCGACAGGCGGCCTTTCATGTCGGGCCTCCTCCTGCAGGGCCCCATCTGTGTCAGTGTGTCGGGCTTGCATTCCACCTTTGGCGCGTGGTACCACCACCCAAGCTTTTTGACTAGCCCTTGGCCTCAAAAGGTTTGGATCATCCGAAATCCAAAGACAACCACAGGTCAGTGTCTCAGCTATGGCACCTTTTGTCACCACCTTCTTGGACTTCGGCCAGCACGGTCGGCATGTCGGGATCGGGTTCGTCGCATTCGCAGTACTGCTCATCTGTCGGTTTCTGCTAGCGAGGCGCGATCCCAATGACATACCCTATGTCGGACAGGCTCCCGGCAAGGCGGGGTTCAGCTTGCGGACCTACCTCACCTACTACACCGACTGCAGCAGCTTAATGCGCGAGGCATATGACAAGGTGGGTCGGCTTCGATGACATTGACACGTCTGCTGATACTGAATCGTGCAGTACCTGAGCAAAGGCAAGGCAGTCTGGATTCCAGGACTCGGCGCACGCAAAGAACTCATCCTGCCCAACACATCCATGAAATGGGCTCTCGCCCAGCCTTCTCGCGTTCTGAACCACCGAGCAGGTATTCTCGAGGTCGACTTTCCGAAATACCTGCTCGGCAACGAATTCTTCCTGAACGATCCCTGGCATGGACACCTTGTGCGAACCGAGTTGCAGCCGATGCTCGACGGGGTGTGTGAGAAGATGAATGAAGAGATCAACCTGGCGTTCAACGATTACTTTGGCGACGATACCGAGAACTGGAAGGAGATTGACGTCTTGACCACGGCGCGCAAGATCATCGGCAGAGCTGCCAGCCGGTTCACTGTCGGCGAACCACTTTGTAAGTCACGCAGTTGATACCCGATCGCAACTTGACTGACTGAATCCAGGCCAAGATGAGGAGTACATCATGCACAACTATAACATGGTCGACAAGACGCATACCAGCACCGGCGCGCTGTTGCTGACCCCCAGTTTCCTACACCCGATCATCGGCCGCTTCATCCGGTGGCGCGCAAGCCTTCGCTTCGAGAAGCTGTCTCGCATGATCGAGGCCGAGTACTACAAGAGACTAGAAATCCTGCAACACGACCGAGATGACCCGAACCACGAAGAACCCAACGACTTTTTCCAAGTGATGATGCGATACGCGCAGCGAGAGCGACCGAACGAGCTCAACCTCCACGACATGACCGTCCGGCTGTTCCTGGCCAACCTGGGATCAATGCACCGCACGGCCTTCCTAGTCACAAACGTCTTGCTCAACATCGTCGACTCAAAGACGGAATTCAACACCGTGAACCTGTTGCGCGATGAGATCTCGCGTGTTCTCAAGGAGGACGGGCTGAGCATCAACGAAACCTCAGCCTGGAACAGAGCGCGTTCGCTGAAGTTGTTCCGCACAGAAAGTGTCGGCCGCGAGACGATGCGTCTGCAGTCGTTCGACAACCGTAGCACCGTGTGTAAGGTAATGACCGACGGGGTGACCACTCCAGAAGGAATCCCACTCCCACGAGGTGTCCGACTGTCCTTCCTCGCGCACCCCGCCCAGATCGATGAGGGTGTTTATGAGGATGCGAACAAATTCGACCCATTCCGGTTCTCCCGGCCACATGAAGCGGCTGCGGAGAGCGAAAAGGCTGCGGGTCTTGGAGCACAATCCTTCGTAAGCACCGGGCCGTATCATCTCCCTTTCGGACACGGAAGGGCGGCCTGTCCTGGCAGGTGGTTGGTGGATTTTGAGTCGAAGATGATTGCGGCATATGCGGTTTCTCGCTATGAGCTGGAGTTTCCTTCGGAGTATCAGGGGAAAAGGCCGTCGATCACCTGGATGGTGGAGGCGATGCTGCCACCGAAGGCAGCGAAGATCCGAGTCAAGAGGCGGAAGGAGTAGATAATGCAGTCATGTTTATGGAGAATGTCAGTCGTTACAAAATAGCAGCTCATGTCAGTTAGATATGGTTTGAGATGAATTGGAGATGGTCAAGTTGTCCTCAACACGACTCGTGTCCTTTGTTGATGTTGATTCCTTTGGGTCTAGCGCCTTGGCACAACTTGGCCTTGGCTTACCCTTTTCGGCCAGCTTGATGCCTCGAAACCACATCTATACAACCGTATTAAAGAGTATCGAAATGGGTATATGGGGTTCCTACTGCAATGGTAGACAATAGAAGCAGAATACTATATATATTACATCTCAAGGAAGGTCTATAGTCCGAAGTGAGCAATATCCCACACAATATGCATTGCTCGAGGAATAGCTTTACCTCCGCTATATGCATTGCACCGATATATATATCCGCAGGCGCAGAGCACAAGCCACAACCAACCCCATACTCAGGACTTAAATCATCTGAGGAGCACATGATTAACGCTACTACACTAAGCCATGCTCAGATCGTATCAAGATGTCTGAAAGAGGATTGGAAGCAATGCCGCGTCGAGCTGAATTGTAATGACTTACGGAGGTACTAAGATCCGGCGTCCGACCCGACACGCGGGTGGAAAGAACTCTCAAGTTTCAACACAAGTCAATCACATTTATCCTAAACATAACACAATCTATCATATACATCTCAAAACATCAACGCTAAATCTCAATCACTGCCTCAGGCGACCTCAGAATGGTCTCCAAGGTGGAAGTAAGCCCATCAAACAGCCTCTGCGCCACCTGCTTCTCCACCTTCTCCGCCGCATACGCGAGGGTGAACTCCAAACTATCTTCAAGTTGCGTCCACGAGATACGCGTCTCGCTGAACGTCCATTTCTGCTCTTCTTGCTTTGGCTGAGAGATGATGTACTCCTTTCCTCCAATTTCAAGGGCGCTTGCGATCCGCTGCGGAACGTGGTTGATCCAGCTGGTGGGTTTCGAGTCCGCGGACCACTCCGTGCATTCTGCCGCGATGTGACTAAACCCATAGGTTTCATACGGCATGCTGTTCAGTTGTTGCTCCTGCACGGCCTGCACGAGACCCGCATAGGTTGTTGACGGGTCGATTCGAACCCGCACGGGGATTGGAGTCGAGCACATTCCCAACGCGTCTGTCACCGAAGGATCGATTCCTGCGCGCCCGGAGACGAGGTCTGCGAAGGTTACATCGGGACGGCCTGTCTGGCGGGCGAGTACGAGGGCCCACGCGGCTTTGAGGATCGTTGCGCAGGTGCGACCTTGGAGATTGTGGGGTAGTTCGATGCGACGAGGACCGATGACACCCGCGCGCCACACGAATTCTGGGTCTTGCGGTGAGATGCCGCCGACGGATGTGATTGTTGCGTCTTTGAGGAGATTGGTCCAGTACTGCGATGCCTCCGAGGTGTGGGAATTTGCGACCTGGCCCATGTACTGCGAGAAGGATGCGATTTTGTTGGTTTGGCCGTGCTCGTACAGGTCTTTCAGGGTGAGCCAGAATCTGGCGATACACATGCCGTCGTAGATTGCGTGGGACATGTGGACAAGGATGCGGTGCCGTGCTGCCGTGCTGCAGAGTGCAATGTCGATCAAGGGCCGGCCAGGCTGCAGTGGGTTGGATCCTTCGCGCTGGATGTAGTCCTCTGTCCACTCTTCGATCGTGCCGTCGGTGGTGAATGTGCGAACATTCGGTTTGATTGGGGCAGGGACGACTCGCTTCCATTTGCCGTTCTCCATGACAAATCCGGTGTCCAGAATCTCGATGGTCGTGAGGAGCTTGCGGCAGGCTTCGGCCATTCTGTCATCCAGTAATGGCCCCTCTGCATTGAGTGCAAACCAGGTCATGCCGACTTCGGGATGGGCGACATGGTGGTTCAACATCCATGCTTGGACGTCCGTCACCTCGGAGGAGACTGGCAATGCGTCTAGAGCGTGAGAGTCGGTCGCTATCTTCACGACGGATGCCAATGCAGCAATACTTTGCTTTGACATGAGGTCTTTGACGGAGAAGACCAAGCCTTGGCGGCGAGATGATGACACAACGCGCATAGCCGCGACGGAGTCACCACCTAGTTGGACGAATGGATCATCGGGACCAATTTCCTCCTCCGGACAGCCTAGCACTTCGGCGTATACGGCGCGAAGCTGTTCTTCAATGGGTGAAAGTGGTCGGTGTGAAGCTTTTGCGACATTGCTGTAGGATCCTAATTCGCTTCTGCTCATACCACCGAGCAAGGTACGCGCTGCTCGTCGATCCAGCTTTCCGGAGGCATTGACTGGCAAGGAAGTCGACATCGGGACGAAGAAACTGGGAACCATGTATGCTGGCAGCTCTTTGACGAGCGCGGATCTTACCCGTTGGATGATCAGGCCTGCCTCGCTGGGTGCGACTTCATGCCCTGGCTGGAATTCGAGGGCAGCAACGAGAACAGGGTCCGAGGTGAACGCTGCATCACTTGGCTTCACCAAGTCGACAAATGCATGTCCGATATCCGAATGCAGTTGCACAATCCGGCTTTCAATCTCCCCCGGCTCGACTCTCTGTCCGCGGATTTTGATCTGAGCATCGCGACGGCCAAGGTAGATCAAAGATCCGTCGGAATTCTGCTGCACAAGATCACCAGTGCGATACATGCGGCTGCCACCTTTAGCGGAGAAGCCGAGATGGACAAGGAATTCTGCGTCCGACACAAAGCACTCGGCGGTCTTTTCGGGATCATTCAGGTAGCCTCGTGCAAGGAGAGGCCCTTGAATCAACAGTTCTCCTGGCGTTCCGACTGGAACTAGACGGTTGTAGTTGGTAGGATCGACCACCCAGCCAGCGGAATTCGCAATCGGGTAGCCGATGTTGGTTGTATCTTGTTCGGTATTGATGGTGCTGATTGTGGCCTCAGCGCAGCATTCACTTTGGCCATACGCATTGAGCATATTAGCATACGGTGCCCACTGCCTGATCACAGCAGGCGTCAATGCTTCGCCACCGAAAATCATTGTTTTCACGCCGGGGACTTCGCGAGGGTCAAGGAGCGATGCGGCGGTGGCAGTGAGGTTGACAAAGTTGACTCCCTTGTCTCGGATCATTTGTGCTAGGTCAGTCATGTTCAATCGCTCGTCTTCGGATGGGATGCAGGTACAGCCACCGAAGACTAGCGTCGTGAAGAAGTCCTCAAACACAACCACAAAGGTATGCGAGGCGAATTGAAGCGCACGAGTCGCGGCATTGTTCCCGAATCGTGTGCCGTGGGCGATCATGCCTGTGCAGATGGTCTGGTGCTCGAGGACGACTCCCTTGGGGGTGCCGGTGCTGCCGGAGGTATACACGATCCAGGCAGCATTTTCTGGGGTGACTCCGGAGGCAGGAACAGTATGTTTGGTTGGGAGCTGTTTGATAAACTCCTCACTGATAACGACTGGTGTAGGTACGTTCGATAGACGGCGTGCCTGCCCTCGATCGAGCAAAGTCACCCGGATACCTGCATCCGCGACGATCGTCTCAATCCGACTGAGCGGATGCTGCGTCCCCAGAGCCACCACCACACCTCCAGCCTGCGTGATCGCCAACACCGATACCATTGCCCACCGCGATTTATCCATACACATCCCAACGGGAACCTCAGGGCCCACCCCGAGCCCAGTCAGATGGTGCGCTAACCGGCAAGCTGCGCTCCACAGCTCATCGTATGACATGTCCCCATCCCAAGCAGACACGGCCTGTGAATCCGGCTGGCGCTCCACCATAATCTGGATCAGCTCTTGGATGCAGGCCCGCTCAGGGGCAGCTTGGAGCGCCCCTTGGTTCCATTTCTGGAGCCTCTCCACATCGGCTGGTTTGAGTAGATTGAGGTCTCCAAGTGTTGCGTTGGGGCGGGTTTCGAGTTCGTCCATCATGTGCTCGAACTGAGAAAGGAGCTCCGTGGCCATCGCTGGTGGAACCACCTGGCTGTCGTATCGCATCTCCACGGAGACGGTGTTGTTCGAGTTGATGCTGCATTGTACGGCGAGAGCGTAGCCGGGGAAACTGGTAACGGCGGTGCTGAGTTCTTCGAGGCCGATGGCTCGTAGGAAATTCTCGTCTTCTTCTCCTACCGGAGGCTGGATAATGAACAAGTGCCCTGGATCGTAATCGGCCCCTAAACCGGGTACCACAGCGCGGATATGCTGCATACCAGTGTGCAGGAAGGGCTTCATCTCGTCGCTCTGACGTGCCATAGCGGCCAAGAGATCCGAAACGCGCTGAGCACGATCGTCGAGGCGTGTTCGGACTGGTACATTGGTCAGGGTCGGCACGGCCATATTACCGATATCTGTGACTGGAATATCGCGACCGGAGAGCGCAACAGCCGTCGTAGACTCGGTGCTGCCGGTGTAGCTCGCCACGGTGATAGCCCATGCCGCTCGCAAAAGAGTCGCGACTGGCACATTGTCTTCCACGCTGCTGCGCTGGAACAGTCTCTCAGAGCAGCCATCGGCTTGGGGTCGATGCGATGGACTTGGTAATTGTGGAAAGCGCGTCAGGTTGGCGTCTCCCAGTTGCTGGTTCCAGAAAGTAGCCACTTCATCCTTGTCTTTCTGCTGAAGGTACTTGATAAACCGTGAGACTGGGGGCGGAGAGACGCTGAGGGTTTTTCCTTGGTAGATCTCAGACAGGATGTTGAGGATGAGCGCAGTCTGGTACCCATCGTAGCCACTGTGGTGCTGAGTCCATACGAAGTAGTTCTGCTCAATTATTGCCAATCGATGTAACGGGGTGCCGTAAGCGAAGGGTTGCGCTTCGTCTTCAGCAAGGTAAGACTGTAGATCGGTTGCTTCGTGCCATTCGAGGTGTTTGCGAACGACCACCTGGACTGTGCCCGATTGCGCGTTGTGGTAGACAATCCGAGTACGAAGGATGGCCAGGGAGTCCATTAGTTTCGACCAGGTCTCCTTGAACCGGACTATGTCGACATCATGCAAGCGAAAGACATTCTGTGCGACGAACGCCCCGGGCTCCTGTGCCGTGACGGCCATCAGGGCTTCTTGCATACCCGTTGCAGGGTACACATCTTCAATGTCGTCTGCTGTGACATTGCACTGCTCTGCAACCTCGGAAAGCCACACCTGTTGATCGTCCGAGTCTGCTTCAAGGAAACCCTTCCACAGCTCGAAAGCCTTGGGATCTTGTTCGGCCCTTGTACCATGGCCCGCTGCCACGAGCGCTAGATCAGACAGTCGTGGGTGCTGGAGGATATCAGCTACTCCCAATCTAATATCAACTCTAATCGCAGCAGCAACGTGACGCATCGCAGTAACCGAGTCACCTCCAAGCTGAACGAAGTGCGCCTGTGGGCCGATATCAGAAGGACATCCCAGAACCTCAACCCAGATCTGCCGGATGCGCTCTTCCATCGGAGTCAACGAGACCCTGTCATCACTAGTTGTGGCGGCTGCCTCTTCGAAAGCCGCGACCTGTTGCCGGGTAAGTCCCTGCAGGATTGTGCGCGTAGCCCGCCTATCCAGCTTGCTCGAGGCATTCAGCGGGAGACTACTGATGGGCACGAAATGCGGCACCATGTATGGCGGAAGCACGAGAAGTAGTTTCGTCCGCAGGTCCTGAATCATACTCTTCAGCCCATCTGTTGGTTCGCGTACTGTCTCTGGCGCAAGCTCCCCGCCGTTATCATCTCGAGAGAAGTCACCCACGTCAATGGCGGCGACTAGCATCGCGTCACCAGTCATATTGCTCAACCGAACAAGGTCGACACAGGCAACTCGGATCTCAGGCTGGATGCGGAGAATGTTACTCTCGATATCGCCTGTTTCGACTCTCTGTCCACGAATTTTGATTTGCGTGTCGATTCGACCCAAGTGCACCAGGGAGCCGTCGGCATTCTGCTGTACAAGATCTCCGGTTCGGTAGAAGCGACGGCCGGTAGAAATGCCTAGATGCTTGACAAAGGCAGGATCCCAAACAAAGGCCTTTGCTGTTTTCACGGGGTCGTTCAGGTATCCTCTTCCTAGATGCGGGCCCTCGACTAAGAGTTCACCAGGTGTGCCAATCGGGACGAGAGAGTTGTGGTCGGAGGGATTTGTTACCCAGAAACACACGTTCAGCGGGAATCCGATTGTATACGAGTCACTGGGGTCTTGCATGGGCCCACCGACGGCGACATCAACACAGCATTCGGCTGGGCCGTATGTGTTCATGATTTTGGCATGGCCCAGCCACTGCTTCACGACGGCAGGGAACACAGATTCGCCTCCTAGCAGTAATGTCTTGAGCATCGGTACCTCCTCTGGGTGGATCAGGGACGCCACGGTAGGCGTGCAGTTCAGCAGGTTAATGTTCATCTGGCGAATCGTCTCAGGGATGGCGTTCAGCCGCTGAGACTCTGAAGGAACACAGACGCATCCGCCGTATGTGAGCAGGGATAGAATATCTTCGATGCAGTTGTCGAAGGTGTAAGCAGAGAACTGCAGAGCTCGGATGTCTGGGCCGAATCCGACGCGGCGGCCGTGGGCTGCGAAACTGCTGCAGAGGGCCTTATGTTCGAGGACCACGCCTTTGGGAACGCCGGTGCTACCGGAAGTGTAGACGACCCATGCTGCGTTGTCCGGGGTCACGGTTGGACAGACCTGCTTGGAGGTAGCGGGCAGAGGCAGGTATCTTAGCAAGGCGGCGTCTACCACGGCGAGGGCAGGCGAGACACCCTCTAGCTGCGAGAGACGGCTGGCCTGTGCGCTGTCAACCAGAATGGTCGATACCGTTGAGTCTGCCACAATGGCCGCGATTCTGGCGAGTGGTTGTTGAATTCCCAAAGGAACGACAGCGCCCCCTGCCATCAACACCGAAAGAATTGCGACGACGGCCCAGCGAGATTTGTTCATGCACATACCCACTTTGACCTCTGGCCCGACGCCATACTCATGAACTAGATAATAGGCGAGAGCGCGAGCAGTCGTATAAAGAGAGGAGTACGTGAATTGCCCATCCCAGGCGTCGACAGCAGAAGCATCTGGCTGCTTGTCGGCCATAGCCTTGATCAGCTCGTGAATACAGTATTCCCTCGCAGGAGGGGTATTCTCGTTCCTTTGTCTGATGATTTTGGCATCAGCAGGACTGAACAGATCTAGGTCACCCATGCAAGTATCGTCCCCATGGCTCTGAAGCTGGTGGATAGTATGCTCGAACTGAGAAATCAAGGCTGCTGCTCGGGAAGGAGGAAGAACATGCTCATCATAACGGATGTCGATGTCAACCCACTCAGGATGAACAGTGCAGTCAACAGCGAGAGCGTAACCACCGAAGTCTGCACTCTCGCCACTACCTGTTGCCGCTGTGTCCGGCTCAAGACCAATAGCCTCTACACCGGGACTGTCCTTGGTTGAGACTGCAGGCTGGATTATGAATAGATGGCCTGCGTCGAAATCTGCAGGGAGGCCAGGAACGGCTGCGCGGATCGTATGCAGACCCGCGTGCGCGTAAGGAGTCATTTCCTTGGCTTGGTGGTCGACGGCTGTTAGATACTCGGTCACTGTCTGCTTGTGGCTCATTTGGATGCGCACGGGCACGGTAGTGATTGTGGGTCCGACCAGGTTGGCGATCCCCTGAACAGGGGCGTCACGTCCACTCAGAGCGATATTGATGATCGCTTCATCGGTCCCTGTGTAAGTCGCGATAGTCGCAGCCCACGCTGCTCGCAGGAGACTACCTACCGAGATGCTGCTGTTCTCACCTCTCGATAGGTTGTCAAGGCGAGTTTGCACGAGGCCTGCTGCGTGCGGCTGATATGTTGCGGATGGAAGCTGAGGGAATCGAGTCAATTTTGCGTCTTCTAGCTGTCTCCTCCAGTATATCGCCATGGCGTCCTCATTCGTTCGCTGCAAGTATTTGATGAATCGCGGAATCGGAGTTGCAGTGAAACCATCCTCAATGCCTTGGTATAGCTGCACGAGCATTCGCAGGAGCTGCATCAAGGACCAGCCATCGTATGCGGCGTGATGCACTGTCCACACAAAGTATCTGTTGGCGCCGTCCTGCACAATAGCTGAACGATGGAGAGGAACGCCATAGCCGAATGATTGCTCCATGTCCCGCTCTAGAACGGCCTGCAAGTCACCTGTGATGATCTCACACTGCGGAGCCTTATTGACGACAACCTGGACAGACCCCTGCGCGGTGTAAACGAGCCGAGTGCGCAGGATTGCCAGATGCTCGCACAGCGATTCTGAGGCTCGTTGGAGGCGCGCTGCGTCGACCTCAGCACCCATGCGGAACACTTGCTGAGCAATGTACGCATTACCCTGCTGTGAGGTAATCGCCATAAGACCTTCTTGAAGTGGTGTTGCGGGATAGACATCGACGATCTGATCCGGCCCTGAAATATCACCACACTGCTCAGCAAGGGAGACAAGCCGTTCTTTCTGCTCCTCTGGATCAGCTCCCTTGAATCCCTCCCAGAGCTCAAACGGCGTAGGATCCGAATCGACCTCGGCTGAGTTAGTAGCTTGGCTGTCAGAAACTCTCGCCATATCGACTAGGCGTGGATTCTGTAGGATTTGAGCAACACCTAATTGCATAGGAATCGATGCCGTCTGCGCAGCAGCAACGAGCCGCATCGCCGCAACAGAGTCACCACCAAGCTGGAAGAAATCGGCATTGGCGGCAATACTTTCGGCAGACGAGAGACCAAGAACTTGAGCCCAGAGCTGGCGGAGCTGTTCTTCCTGAGGAGTGAGCAGTCGATCTTCTACTGGAGCTGCGCTCTCCGCGGAAAAGCTCTTCAATTCATCCAGCGTAAGCTTCTGGAGGGCTGCTCTGGTGGCGCGCCGGTCGAGCTTGCCTGAGGCATTGACAGGGAGCTTCATCGGGATGAAATGGGTGGGAACCATATATAGTGGTAGAGTCTGGAGTAATTGAGACCGGATATCGCCCCAGATAGCTCGTTGATCGGGTTGAGCTTCAACCTCAGGGGACAGTTCGATCGCCGCAAGCAGAATGGGATCCGATAGTGTCTCCAGCTGCACGAGGTCCACGCATGCGGTCTGGATAGAAGGCTGCAGACGCACGATCTGGCTCTCGATCTCGCCAACTTCCACACGCTGTCCGCGAATCTTAATTTGAGTGTCCAAACGACCGAGATACTCCAGCAATCCGTTCTCGGGGTTCTGTCGAACCAGATCGCCCGTTCGATACATACGGACATGGCGTCCGGGTGCCAAGTTCAATGAGCGTGCAAAGAAAGGATCAGTAATGAACGATCTTGTTGTCTTTTTCTGGTCGTTCAAATACCCTCTGGCGAGCAACGGTCCATCAATCAACAATTCACCTTCCGCACCAGCAGGCACAAGACTATTATGATCAAGTGGGCTGGTTACCCACAGGCGGTTCGCCACGGGAGATCCAATGACCGGTGCATCCTCAGCAGCAAGAATCGGACCATTGATAGCAGAAAACATGGAGCACTCTGCCGGTCCATATCCGTTGAAGATTTTGACTTGCCCTTGTGCAAGCCACAGCTGAACGACAGCAGGCTTGAGCGCTTCACCGGCTAACACGACTGTGTCAAGCGATGATGGCATGCTTTCTGGGGTGAGCAGGGATATCACTGTCGGGGTGAGGATTGCGAATGTTACTGCGAGCTCTCTCATTGCGGCGGCGAGTCCATCTGTGCGATCGGTCTCGGATGGGATACACACGCAACCCCCCACCACCAGGGTCGTGAAAATCTCCTCGATACTTAGGTCAAATGTGAAGGAGGAGAACTGCAGTGTTCGAGATGAGCTCTTGACCCCGTAGCGCGAGCCCTGCTCAAGGACCGCGGTGCAGAGAGCTTGGTGTTCCAAGACAACACCCTTTGGCACACCCGTACTACCTGATGTGTACACGACCCAGGCAGCGGTTGATGGAGAAGGTCGGGCCAGGACCTTGGGAGTTGGTAGCGAGTCTAGCAGATGAGAATTGACGATGATGGGATGAGGCACTGTGTGCTGAAGACGCTTCGCTTGCGTGACATCCGTTAGGATTACGTCTATGCCAGCATCAGCCACGATTGTTTTCACCCTGACGTCTGAATACTGCACGCCAAGCGGCACCACTGCAGCCCTTGCGAGGAGCACGGCGAGGACGGATATGACTGCGAATTTGGATTTGTCCATCTGCAAGCCCACGAATCTTTCGGGGCCGATACCAAGATAGACAAGGTGCTGGGCGAGGCGAGACGCCGCAGCATAGAGTTGACTGTAAGTTAGCTCCCCATCTCTCGCGCAAACCGCCAATGCGTCGGAAGTTTTCTTCTTCTGGGATTCGACCATATCGACGAGCGAGGACTGGACTGCGTCTGGGGGTGGCTGGTTCCAGGTGAGAAGTTTCTTCTTTTCCTCTGAACTGATGAGATCGAGGTGTCCGACTGTGCTATGAGATCGTGTAGAGCCCTCAGCCTCTGGGCTGTTGAACGCCTGTAATTCCCGGGTGATGTGTTCAAGCTGAGACACTAAAGACAATGCCCGTGAAGACGGAACAACATGCTGATCGAATCGCATCTCAACCTGAATTGCCCCGCTTGGATTGAGTGTGCACTCGACGACGAGCAAATAGCCTTCGAAGTTTCCCCTCTCTCCTGTGAGCGCTTCCAGACCGATCTCACTCAACGCCATGTCCTCCCCGCCAGGCTGCACGAGGAAGATATGCCCGGGATCAAAGTCATGGCCGAGACTAGTGGCACGGCGGATGTTGGATAAACCAAACTGGGTGTATGGTGCCATTCTCTTGCTTTGCTCGTCAATTGAATGGAGAAAACTCGACACTTGCTGCTGTCTGTCAATGCGAACTCTGCACGGGACGGTGGTGATAGTGGGTGCAACTAGGTCTTCGATACCGAGTAGGGGAATGTCTCGGCCAGATAGAACTACCGCAAACATCGCTTCAGTGCTGGCACTCCGGCTCGCAACCACGAGAGACCAAGCTGCACGAAGGAGAATGGCCGGTGAAACTAAGTGGGCGGTATGAGTTTCAGGCAGGGAGAAGCTGTATCGAAGAACCCCATCGGCAAAGGGCTGGTAGGAGGGGCTCGGCTTCTTGGGGAATTGTGTGAACTCAGCACCATCGAGCTCATTCCTCCAGAATGCCTCACATTGTTCGCGTCCTTCGTTCTGGGTCGTTTGCTCTAGGTATCTGATGAAGCGCGGGATGGGAGTCACGGCATCTAATGTGTCTGCACCTGACCCTGCCTTTTGGAGAGCCTGGGCAAGCATCTTGAATATCTTAACCACGGTTGGACCATCGTATGCGGAATGGTGGGCCGTCCAGATAAAGTACCGTTGGGATACGCCATTCTCCGTGTTGCTGACAACCGCGAAGCGATGTAGAGGGGTGCTGTAAGCGAATGACACTGCGCGATCCTTTTCGATGAACTGCATGAGGTCGGCTGTAGTGATGGACCATGGAGGCATCTCTCGCGTCACGACCTGGACAGAACCAGCAGCAGGAGTATACACAATGCGGGTTCGCAGAATGGGCAAGGCAGCCGCAACCTCTCCCCATGCCGCTTGAAAGCGCTTCAAGTCAACATCAGCACCTAGTCGGTACGGGTGTTGCGCGACATAAGTCTCCCTCGATTGAACAGTCATTGCCATGAGGCCTTCCTGGAGGGGCGTTGTCGGGTAGACATCCTCTATCTGGTCAGAGGTAGTATGGCATAGTTCCGCCAGATCTGCCAATTGCTTTGTTTGTTCCTCTTCTGTTGCATCTCGGAACACACCTGCATTCCAAAGCTCAAAGGGTAGAGGATCATCTCTGGCTGCTTCTTCTGCTGCCTGCTGATGGCTGTCGACAGCACGCGCCATATCAGCAAGGCGGGGATGCTGAACAATGTCCGCAACGGACAATGGAATGTCTTTCCGTCGTGCAATAGCCGCCATCCTCATTGCAATTACGGAATCACCACCAAGATGCGTAAAATGGTCATCAGCGCTGATTTCACTAACCGGCCGTTGAAGGACCTCCGCCCAGATCGCTTGGAGTGCCTGCTCTGTCTTGGTGGAGATACTCGCGCCGCTGAGCGATTTTGTCTTCTTGAATACCGGCAGTTGCTCCTCTGTTAATGACTCCAGCAAGGAACGTGTGGCGCGGCGGTCTAGCTTCCCTGAGGCGTTCATCGGGAGGGAGACGAATGGTATGCTATGGGTTGGTACCATATGCATAGGAAGTTCGTTGACCAGCTTTGAATGCAGCTGCTGCAATGACTGTCGCAATGTTTCCGACGTCTCGCAAAGCCTTCCCGGCTCTGGGCGAACATGCGGAATGATATCGTGCATATCAATAGCCGCCATGAGCACCGCCGCCGCACTATGTCGCGGGTGAACCAAATCCACGCAAACAAGCGGATTACCTGGGAGTGACTGCGAAATCCGAGTCTCGATATCTGCAATCTCCACCCGCTGCCCTCGGATTTTGATCTGTGTATCGCGCCGGCCTAGGTATGTCAACGTGCCATCCCTGTTCTGTCGAACTAAATCACCGCTCCGATACATCCGTCGACCAGGAGCAAGACCTAGCTGGTGGATGAAGCCGGGGTCGGAAATAAATGATGTGGCCGTTCTCTCTGGATCATTCAGATACTCGCGTGCGATTGCCCCTTCGATCAGAAGTTCTCCTATGGCGCCGATGGGAGCAAGCCGGTTATAGTCCAGCGCATCCGCCACCCATAGGCGATTTGCAGCGGGGAGACCGATATTGGTTGCTTTGTCCATACGAATGATTGGTCCATTGATTGTCGACACGTGCGAGCACTCTGAGGGCCCGTAGCCATTGAAAATCCGCACATTCGGGTGGTTCTCTAGCCATGGCTGTAGCACAGCTGGACTCAGCGCTTCGCCAGTACAGACGATTATTTTCAGCTGCGGGAGATCCTTTAGGTCTAGTAGTGATGCAACTGTTGGCGTCAGAGAGGCGAAATTCACTCCCATGGTCATGATGGCTAAGCCAAGATCGTCCAACCGTTGTGCCTCGGATGGAATGCACACGCAACCGCCGAATGTTAGCGTGGTGAAGATATCTTTCACGCAGACGTCGAAAGTATGTGCTGAAAATTGGATAGCCCGTGTCCACGGCCCCATATGATACCGTGCAGTCTGCTCATGCATCGTCGAGCAAAGGGTTTTATGCTCGAGCACGACCCCTTTGGGCTTCCCGGTACTTCCAGAAGTGTGCACGATCCACCCTGCGCTATCAGGAGACACGCTGGGATTGAAGCTTGTCGCAGGTACTGGAAGCTGGTCCAGATATGTCGTATCAACCACCACCGTCTTCTGGAAAATCCCTACCAACCGCGAAGCATGCACCTGATCAGCCAGGAGGAGTCTGATCTCCGCATTATGCGCAATCGTCTGGATATGGTTTGGCGGATGCTGGTTACCCAACGGAACAACAACACCCCCCGCCTGCAAAATTGCTAACATCACCACAGGCGCCCAGCGCGATTTATCCATACAAAGACCGATTTTATCCTCCAGCTTGACACCTAGTTGAATTAGTTTGCCTGCGAGTCGGTTCGTATACCGCCCGAGTTCGCTGTATGTTAGTTCGCCGTCCCAAGCGCAAATCGCGGGACTATCGGGCTGGTTCCGGATCATGTCCCAGACTTGGTCGTGGACGCAGCGCTGGGTGAGTGCGTAGGGGTGCTTGTTAGTAGCAATTATCGTCTCCTGGTCTTGCTTGGTTAATCCGACAAACTCTGAACATGGCTGACGCTGGCTAGCATGCCGGAGGACGAAATCTAGACTATCTCGGAAAAGCTGCATGAGACTGAGCGCGTCTTCCTTCGATGCTATGGATTCCCATGTTGTGAGGCGCAGCCCGAGGCGCTCTTTGTCGATGCTGACTGCCAGGGTATAGTTGTACTGTAGATGCTGATGTTAGATACTGGGTATCTCTCCACAGTCCACGCTCGACAAAAGGATTAAAGTAAAGGTGTCACGTACATCTGTTGGAGCCTCCCATGAGATCACCTCCACGGTGATCCCAACCTTTGCCAGCTCACTCTCCGCCATCCCGCGCTGGAACGTGAGGAGCGAGTCTCCCAATTCTCGTACCGAGGGGCCTTTCAACTCCTGGTTCCCGTTCAAACTCGCTCCTTGATGCGGTATACTCTCAACATAGTCCGTCTGAGCTCTCTCCAGGGCCTCCGCAATGGTCCTATCCCCGAGCTCAACACGACAGGGCAGCGTATTGATGAAATTCCCCACAGCATCCTGTAACCCCTTGATCCGCTTCTGGCGGCCGGAAGTCGTGTAGGAAAAGCATACGTCGTTGGCCCCGGTGTAGGCGCGTAGAACCAGGGCGTATGCGATCTGACAGGCGTTTACTATTGTTGCATTCTCATCTGAGAGGCTTTGGAGTAGGTCGGGATCAATGGCCATTCCATCATCGATGGTGTATAATCCGCTAGGTGTTGCTTTTGAGTGTGCTGTGCTCAGGAAACTACCCGAGGAGGAGTCCATATACCGTGACCAATATGTGAGTGCTTCTGCTGATGTATCAGGCTGTTGGGCCAGGAGGAGATCGTCGCACAGGATCTGCTGTCCAGACGGCAAAATGCCTGTCAGAGCGCGGAACAGATCGCGCGTGATGATTTCTATTGAGACAGCATCAACGACTGCGTGTGAAATGGTGAGGCGTAGGTACACAGCATTGTCCTGCGCCTGCGCCAGAACTAATCGGTGGGGAAACTCAGAGGTGTACTCCTCAAAAGGCGTCTGTTGGTCGGCAGTCGCTTTAGCGAGAGGCAAGACGCGGACTTCAGGCTGGATCTGTTTCAATACCACCTGCTCCAGGCGTCCTGGGCGAGACGCGCTGTCCACGAATCGCGTGCGCAGAGCTGGATGCCGCGCGACGACTGCTCGCCAGGCCTGTTCGACAGTAGTCGTTGAGAGAAGGACTGCTGGACTGGCTGACGAGATTCTGGCGGCGAATTGAAGCTGATATGCAGAAGGGTCGAGGATCTGGCGAGCGATGAAATTCTCCTGCATTGGCGAACAGGGGCCGATCGCTTGAACCTCTGGAGAGCATTGCAGGCCGTTGGGCAGGCTCTCCAGCAGAACTGGATCGGGGATCTCTTGCACAACCTCTGCTTCAATGCTCGATGGCTCCTCTGGCTGCTGCTTTTGAATGATGTGATTAATTAGCTCGTTCAAGCTTCCTGCTTGCAGAATCTCCGGCAGATCAACGTCGAAGCCAGCCTCGTGGCACGCCCCCATGAAAAACACCGCGCGCAGCGAATCTCCCCCCAGCGCAAGCCATGTCTTGTGCGCTTTGCTGTGTATGCTGCGTGGGTCAATCTCCAAGACCGTCGCCGCTGTTTCCTCCAGTTGTCGCCTCTGCTTCAGTGCAAGATCGTCCGGTCGCTGCATGATTTCGATTATGATTATGTTGGGGATGTACAGATACCCTGCCGGTGTGACGTGAAGAAAGGCTGTAATCAGAGAGCGCGACGCGGATGTTGATTGTAGTAAGTGGTATAGTATGATTACGCGCTAATCTAAGACTGTAGTTACACTGAAGTCAAGTGGAGCCTTCTAGCTACTCGCATGTAGGGCTTGTGGTTGTGGTTGTCGTTGAAGAGCAGTGGCACCACCCGTGGTGCCATCCAACATTATTACTATTCTGCACTTTGCACTACACTACCACCTCTCACGAAGAAACTGACACCCATCAGCTATCCAGGACTCTTTCATCGTCAACGACTCGTCAAAGTTGTGCTCCCCGGGCCGTATTGAGAGAATTCGCTGCACGTCTGGCAGTAGCGCATCTAACCGCTTGGTAAACTCGGTAGAGCAAGTAGGTGGGACCTATCGCGCGTTAGACCGCATTATAGAGAATAACCACTGCAATGCTTACCACCGAGTCGTTCTCGCCGTGGACGATCCAGATTGGAGGACACCACTTGCGGCTCTCGATCGTCGCCAGTGCGTCGAGCCGGGGGTCTGGTTTCCTCAGCATCATGCGAGGCAGACGCCCCTGCTGCAGAATGCATGCCACTAGCCCCCACATTTCCAAGACATCTCCTCGTGTTCGCACCGTGCCCTTGGTGCGCTGCATGTAAGACCGAATCTCAACCTCTGCTTGTCGTGGTGGCGGCGGCATCGTTCCTAGGATAGGTCTTGGCCGGGACAGTTTCAGTTCAGGCACGTTGGCATACAGCGGAGCGTATAGTGTGACCACGGCCTTGATCTTTGCGTCCGGTCGCTCGAGCGCTGAATGCAGTGCCAGGGATCCGCCCGCACTGTGTCCGGCACAGAGAACGTGGTCGAGGTCCGGTCGCATCTTCCATTCTTCGGACTGTGCCAGGCCAGGAAGGGTTTCCAGGAACCAGGTCCAGAAGGCGTCCATGTCGTCCATGATTTCGGCTCCGGTGGCCTCAGGGAGAAGTCGGTAGTCTGGGGCGACAATCATGGCTTTGTGCTCAAGGGCAAATTCTAGGAGCCAGTCCGGCCACCAGCCTTCGTAGAGACGGTCTCCCACAATGAAGCCTCCGCCATGCCAATAAACGAGTACAGGTGCTGAGTCTGTTGCTGGGGCATCGTTGGGTGTGAAGACAGAGACTTGGATGGGGTGGTCGGCAACGGTGCTGTAGACCAGGTCCTTCCTGTCGAAAACTTCGAATTTACTGCGGGAGGTATTCATGGTGGACTTAAATATCTTGCAGAAGGATTGATTGGGATTGACAGAAGTTCAGAGTAGGGTTAATAAAAATGCCTTAAGGGCTCTACAAGAGGAGGGATTGGCGGCACGCTACGAACCAGCGAACTACACGACAGCAAAGGAATCTCTCATAGCTAACTAACAGAAGTGATTCTTTTAAGTCAGGGCAAATGGTGGCATCATATTGAAGGATCAGTTGCCTGAGGCGCAGTGGAACCATTGGCAAGCACATCCTCGCCGCCACGACAGTTGGGGGCTGGATAGCCAGCTGAAAGCTATAAGGCACGAGCCCTATATCTCCTCATACTGCTGATCATATCTGCAGAGGGACAAGCTGTCTCGTTGTTGCATATCGATACCCATCCAATACCCCCATTCAACATCCTTCTGCTCATTCCACACACATCATGTCGCCCAGTATCGATATCGACCTCCTCAACGGGCGCTCGCAGAGCACAGACGAGACCACCAGCTCGCCCCCCCTAAACGGCCAGGATGGGACATTCACACCCTCTACCGATGACTCTGCTAGCACTGGGGCTGCTAGCACTGGGGCTGCTAGCAATGGAGCTGGCTCCAACGACACACCGATCGCCATCTGTGGTATGGGCGTGAGACTGCCCAGCGGCATCCGCAGCCCAGGAGACCTCTTCGACTTCCTCCTGAACAAAGGCGATGCCCGCAACATCGTCCCCGCCGATCGTTACAATGTCGAGGCTTACTACGACCCAGAGGGCCGGCCAGGCACCGTCCGAACCAAGTACGGATACTACTTGGATCTCGACCTGGCCCAATTCGACGCCTCCATGTTCGGCATGTCCAACACAGAACTCACAACCCTCGACCCCAGCCAACGGCTCCTCCTCGAGGTCACCCGCGAGGCCCTCGAGAGCGCCGGAGAGGCCAACTTCCGTGGCGCCAACATTGGAACCTTTGTTGGTGACTTTACAGAAGACTGGCAGGACATGCAGAACCTTGATACCCTCAACCACCAGCCATACCTCATGCTCGGAAAGTCCGATTTCTCATTAGCGAACCGTCTCTCTTTCGAATACGACCTGTTGGGCCCCAGTGTCGTCAGCAAAACCGCCTGTTCCGCCACTGCCGAAGCCCTCTACCATGCTGTCCTGGCCATCCGCGCCGGATCCTGCCCCTCCGCCATCGTGGCCGGAGCTAATGTTATTATTACCCCTCGCACCAGTATCTCCATGTCCATGCTGGGACTGTTGGCCCCCGATGGAAACTGCAAGACATTCGACGCCAGCGCCAACGGTTTCGCTCGAGGAGAGTCTGTCTGCGCCCTTTACCTCAAGCGGTTAGACGATGCCATCCGTGACGGAAACCCCATTCGCGCGGTGATCCGTGCCTGCGAGAGTAATGCTGATGGAGGTGACGGCACGCGTACATTTGGTACGCCCAACCCTAAAGCACAAGAGACCCTCATCCGCCACACATACGCCTCGGCGGGCCTGCCTCTGAACGAAACCAAAGTCGTTGAGCTTCACGGTACGGGAACAGTGGTCGGTGACCCACTGGAGACTACTGCGATTGCCAACTGCTTTGGCGGTGATGAGGAGATCTACATTGGGTCTGTGAAGCCCAACTTGGGTCACGGAGAGGGTGCGTCTGCTCTGAGCAGTTTGATCAAGTCGGTTATGGCGTTGGAGAACAAGACGGTGCTGCCGAACATCAAGTTCAACAAGCCTAACCCAAGGAGTGAGTTTGTCCAGCCCTACCTGCAAACATTATAGCTAACCAGATAGTCCCTTGGGATCTCAACCTGAAGGTCCCGGTCGAGCCAACGCAATGGCCGGAAGGAACCCGCGAGCGTATCAGTATGAACTCTTTCGGTCTTGGAGGTTCCAACGTCCACGTCGTCATCGATTCCGCAGAGTCAATGGGTGTGCCTCCCCGTCTGGCCATCACCGACCGCATTCCCACGCAGAAGTCGCTCTTCTTTGTCTCTGGAAACACCGCGCAAGCCGTTACAGACCTTGCGACCAAGTATGGAGAGTACCTCGAGAAGAACCCTGCGAACCTCGATGCCATGGTCTACACCCTGGCTGAGCGGAGAGAGCGCTTGAAGTTGAGGAGCTTCTGCATTGCTGATGGCCTCACCGTCGGCAAGCCCGTCGCTCCGGTGGAATCCAAAGCAGTCCGTCAAGTCGCTTTCATCTTCACTGGACAGGGTGCGCAGTGGGTGGGTATGGGTCGTGAAATGCTCCAGGAAAACAAGGAGTTCGCTGCTAGCGTTAAGGAGATGGACGAGGTGCTCAAGACCATTGAGCACCCGCCCAAGTGGACCTTGGAGGAGCTTCTGCTCGCTGATGGAGCTGACAAGAACCTCTTCGGCGCGACAGATATCTCTCAGCCCATCTGTGCTGCCATCCAGATTGCCTACGTCGATGCACTTGCCGCTTGGAACATCAAGCCCAGTGCTGTCGTTGGACACTCCTCTGGAGAGGTTGCTGCCGCATACGCTGCTGGCATCCTGACCAAGCGCGAAGCCATTGTTGCTGCCTACTACCGTGGTTACGCTTGCGCACGCTGCGAGCTCCCTGGTACCATGGCCGCCGTTGGTATGGGTCGCGACGAGGTCGAGCCCTTCCTCAAGCCTGGTGTTGGCGTTGCCTGCGAGAACAGTAACGCCAGTGTCACCATCTCTGGTGACCTCGAGGCAGTGGAAGCCGCCATGGAGGACATCAAGCAGGCCAACCCTGGTGCCTTTGTGCGCCAGCTCCGCGTCCCTGTTGCTTACCACTCCCACCACATCAAGACCATTGGTGGCCTCTACAAGTCTCTTGTTGTTCCCCATCTGACGCCCCAAGCCCCGACCGTCCCCTTCTACTCTACCGTCTACGGTCGCCAGGTCCGCGAGGCCAAGGCTTTGGGTGCAGAGTACTGGCAGCTCAACATCGAGAACCCCGTTCTCTTCCGTACTGCCGTCTCGCAGATGCTCGCTGACCAGGACAACACTGCCCACCTCGAAATCGGTCCTCACTCTGCCCTTGCTGGTCCCCTGCGCCACATCTACAAGGAGACCAACCAGCAGTCCACTCAGTACACTTCGGTCGCCGAGCGTGGCCAGGACGCAGCCAATGTCTTCCTTACCTCCCTTGGAAATCTCTTCACCTTCGGTCTCAGCCCCAAGGTTCCTTATTCCCCCAACGCCTACACCCTCGGTGACCTTCCCACCTACGCCTGGAACTACGCCAACCCCTACTGGGCCGAGACTCGTGTGACTGCTGGGTGGCGATTCCGGGAGTTTGCCCGCCATGAGATCCTTGGTCAACGCATCCTCGAGAGCAGTGAGGTTGAGCCCGCCTGGCGCAACTTCATCCAAGTCCGTGACGTCCCGTGGTTGTCTGGTCATTGCGTCGAGAAGGACATTGTCTTCCCTGCTGCTGGATATCTTGCTATTGCCGGAACTGCCATCAAGCAGCTCACCGGTACAACCGCCTACAGTGTCCAGAATGTCCACATCGCGTCCGCTATGCTCCTTGAAGAGACCAAGAGTACCGAGGTGGTGACTACCCTCCGCAAGCATGCTCTGACTGCATCTTCCGACAGCAGGTGGTGGGAATTTACCATCTCCTCCGAGAACAAGGGAACCTGGCTCAAGCACTGCTGGGGTCTCGTTACTGAGGGATGCGCCGTCGCTCACCCGGCCGAGCCTGATGTTGCCCCTATGGCTCGCAAGGTCGACGCCACTCGCTGGTACCAGCAGTTGGCCAAGGCCGGTTTGAACTACAGCGACCGCTTTGTCGGACTCCAGGATATCACTGCCAGCCCCATCGAGACGGTCGCTGCCCTCAGCGTTCCTGATCGCCAGGTCGAAGGCGAGGAGTACGCCCTCCACCCCTCGACTCTTGATATCGTCCTGCAGTCATGGTCTGTCGCTGCCACCAACGGTGAGTACCGCAAGCTGGAGAGCATGTTCCTGCCTACTTTCATCGAGCAGTTCTACGTCGGTGACTGCGGCCGCCAGCAACTCCGCGTTCGCACCACAGCCAAGGAGGCCGCAGCTATTGCCCTCGGCGATGCTTACGGTCTGACCAGCGACAACCAGGTCGCTTTCGTGCTGAATGGCTTCCACGGTAGCCGCATGTCTGGTGCCTTCAAGCAGGAGCCTCCCAACACCAACGCTTGGTCTGTGCAGTGGCACCCGGTTCTCGATCTCGCGGACCCGAAGACCCTCATCCACCCTATTGCCGACCTGACCAACCCCATGATTCTCATGGAGCAGGCCTGCTTCCTGTCCGCGTTTGAGATCAACGAGGTCGCTGAGACGCTCGAGAATATTGCCCAGCCCCACTTCAAGCACTACCTTGCCGGAGTGAAGAAGCAGGTCGAACAAACCGACCGAGGCCGCGGAGTCGTCGTCCCTCACATCGCCGAGCTCAAGGCCCTCGACCGCGCCAGCCGCTGGAAGAAGCTCGAGGAGCTGATCGAGCAGACTAAGGACACCCTCGTCGAGAGCGTCGTCGTCATGCTTCACCGCATGGCCACACACATCAAGGACGTCCTCGAGGGCCGCCAGGACTTCCTCGATCTCCTACTCGCAGACGGTCTTCTCTCCGCCGTGTATAACACGTACAACGTGTGGTCCGACAACCGGGACTTCTTCCGCGTGCTCGGTCTCAACAAGCCTCAGCTGCGCGTTCTCGAGATCGGTGCGGGTACTGGTTCGCTGACTGCTGTTGCGCTGCAGTCTCTGCACTCGCCTGAGGGTGAGCGCTTGTACGCTGAGTACACCATCACCGATATCTCGGCGGGTTTCGTCAACCAGACTAAGGAGCGGTTCGCGGAGTACCAGAACTTGAGCTTTGCCGTTTGTGATATCTCTGAGGATCCGCTGGAGCATGGCTTTGAGGCTGGGTCTTATGATCTTATCCTTGCTTCTAATGTGAGTGTATCAATTGTTTATAATGAGAAAGTGCTGACGTGGAATATAGGTTCTGCACGCAACTCCCTACCTGGGCAAGACACTCGCCCACTGCCGCAGCCTCCTGAAGCCTGACGGACAGCTGTACATGCAGGAGATTACCACCGGTTAGTTCTTATCCTTCACTTGCATACTATTTACTGACCCTATAGATGCTCGCGTCTCCGATACCATTTTCGGTCTCTTCGAAGGCTGGTGGGCCGGTCTTGACGACGGCCGCATTGAGCGCCCTGTTCTCTCCGAGGCCGAATGGGACGTCAAGCTGCGCGAGTGTGGCTTCCAAGGCGTGCAGTTCGCGGTCCACGACAACCACAATCCTGACTTCTACCACGTCAGCAACATTGTTGCCCGCGCTGCCGCCGAGGATGCTGCTCCCGCCGAGGAGCATGTCACTCTCGTTAAGCCCAGCGAGTCGCTCGGTCACTTCGGGCAGGAGGTCAAGGCTGCCCTTGAGGGTAAGGGATACATCGTCGATGAGTACCTCTGGGGCTCTCAGCTGCCTGAGGAACAAATTATTATCTCGCTGATGGATGTTGATGGTCGTGCCGGGCCTCTGCTTGTTGATATCAACTCTGAGGATCTGACCAACTTCATCAACATGGCTGAGGAGGTTTCCGGAAACGCACTGGTCTGGCTGATGCGCTCGGCCCAGACTGAGTGTGTTGATCCCCAGCAGGGTCAAATGCTCGGTTTGGCGCGCTGTGCTCGCGCTGAGTTGGCTATGGACTTTGTCACTGTTGAGCTCGACCAGCTCGACAGCGCCGCCAGCCGCACTGTCGCCAACATCATCGGCCAGATCCAGCACGCAAAGGCAACCGCCACCGACCGTGACGACAGTCTCGACATTGACTCCGAGTACGTTGTCCGCAACGGCCAGGTGCTGATCAGTCGTATGCACCACATGTCCGTGAACAAGGGTCTCGCCGATGCTGCTCCTCCCGTCGACGGAAAGCATCTCACCCTCGGCCAGCCTGGTCTTCTGCAATCCATGTGCTGGACCGGCCATCGTCTTGGACCTCTGGCTCCCGGCGATATCCAGATCAAGATGAAGTACACCGGTCTGAACTTCCACGATATCGCCGAGGCAATGGGCATCATGGACCCCGAGGGTAGCTCCGACCGCGACGGCTACCATGGTCTCGGTGGTGAGGGAACGGCCTTTGTCACTGCCGTTGGCGCGGACGTCAAGCACGTCTCGGTCGGCGACCGCGTCGTCTTCATGGAGATGCCTGTCGGTGTGTTTGCAACCGAGACCCAGATCCCTGCTGGGCTTGTTGCTCGCGCGCCGGAGAACATCAACGATGAGGATCTCGCTGCGCTGACTGTGCCCTACCTTACTGTTCTGTGGTGTTTCCTTGAGAAAGCGCACTTGAAGGCCGGCCAGAATGTGCTCATCCACAGTGCCGCCGGTGGTGTCGGTATTGCTGCTATCCACGTCGCTCGCTGGATTGGCGCTGAGATCTACTGCACTGTTGGATCCCCGGATAAAATTGATTTCTTGGTCAACGAGCACGGCATCCCTCGCGAGCGCATTTTCCACTCGCGCAACGACAGCTTCGTTGCGGATGTGATGCGCGCGACTAATGGAGTCGGTATGGATGTTGTCCTCAACTCGCTCTCCGGTGAGCTGCTGCACGCATCATGGAAGTGTGTTGCCACCGAGGGCTGCATGCTCGACCTTGGAAAGCGAGACTTCCTCGGTCGTGGTCGCCTCGCCATGCGTCCTTTCACTGACAACCGTGCTTTCTTCGGTATCGATCTGGCTGCTCTCTCCATCCACGCGAAGCCCAAGGTTGCTCCTCTGCTTGACCTGATGGTGAAGCTGCTCAAGGAAGAGAAGATCCAGCCTCTGACGCCTACCACCGTCTTCGACGCAAAGGACATCCAGGACGCTTTCCGATACATGCAAAAGGGTGTCCACCGTGGCCGTATTGCCGTCCGCATGCCCACGGACCCTGACACCCTGCCCACCACCCTGCCTACTCCCGCGCCGGTCTTCAACCCCGAGGCCGCCTACGTCCTTGCCGGTGGTCTTGGTGGTCTCGGCCGCTCCGTCCTCTCCTGGATGGTCAGCCACGGCGCCCGCCTCATCGCAGTCATGTCCCCGACGGCCGGAACCCGCGCGGAGCACCAGGAATTCATTGACGAGCTCCGCCAGCGCGGCTGCGAGCTTCAATGCTATGCCGGTGACGTCGCAAAGCTCGACTTCGTGCGCGGCGTCGTCGAAAAGGTCAAGGCAACCGGCCGCCCGATCAAGGGCGCCCTGCAACTCGCTATGGTCCTCCGTGACATCGGTCTCGTCAACATGGACCACGAGCACTGGTCTGCCGCCGTCACACCCAAGGTCAAGGGAACCTGGAACCTGCACGAGGTCCTCCCTGCGGATCTCGACTTCTTCGTCATGTTCGGTTCTACCTCCGGTACGCTCGGTGCGTATGGACAAGCCAACTACGCTGCCGCCAACTCCTTCCTTGACTCCTTCACGCACTACCGCCACGGCCTCGGCCTCCCTGCCGCAGTCATCGACATCGCTGCCGTCGGTGATGTCGGCTACGTTGCTCAAACCAAGGACGTTGCCGACCGTCTCGGAAAGACTCTGAGCAAGTTCATCTCCGAGGGCGACTTCCTTAACGCGCTGCACTTGATCGTCGAACGCAGCGCGCCCAAGTTTATCCCCCCTGTCCCGTCCTCTACAACAATGCTGTACCAGGACCTCTCCCAGATGATCCTATACAACGAACTCACCCGCCCTCTCTCGGACCCGCAAAACACACAGGCCTACCGCCGCGACCCGCGTCTGTCAGTCTTCCGCAACAACCACGGCGTCGTCACCGAGACCACCGAGTCCGGTAACGAAGGTCTCCGCGGATTCTTGACATCTCTCTCCGCTGAACCCGAAAAACTCGATGACCCGGCCACGCCTCAGTACCTCGCTGAGGAAATCTCGCGACGGATCTACTCGTTCCTGATGAAGGAGGATCCGACGATCGATACCACCCAGACATTGATGTCTATGGGCGCGGACTCGCTTGTTGCGATGGAGATCCGCAACTGGTGGAAGCAGACGCTGGGAGTGGATATTACGGTGTTGGAGCTGACGAACCCCGGTAACACGATGGCGTTCCTGGGTGAGCTTGCGGTGAACAGGCTGAAGGAGAAGTGGGTGCAAAACTAGAGATTTATTTTCTTGTGTTGATATTGATATTGTTATGAGTTTTGGGAGTTATGGGTTATGATATCACGTTTTTTCTTCCTTTGTCTTGTTCCTGTTCTTGATGTTCTGTTGAGGTGCTCGTGCTACTCTACTATATATATTCGATCGGCACAATACATTAATTCAAGGATATCCCTCTTCATCTCATGACAAGCCATTCCATTAAATCATAAAGACAGTTGAAGATATATATACCCCGCTCCAAATTCAATAAACACACATACAATGCAAATCCGCCAGGACAATGGCTAACCATCACCTCCTCGGCGTACTCCACCCCTCCAACTCATGCACCTCCGCATTCGAATCTAGCTCCTGTATCGGCGTCGGCTTCTGCGTCCCAAACAGTCCCAATCCGTATGTCTGCCCCTGACTCAAATTCCTCTGATGATGGCCCTCCTCGCTCCCGCTAAACGACAACATGTCGGAGTTTGTCCGTCCACTGTCCGACGGCGCAGGCGGGGATAGTGACGGCGCGGAGAATCCTGAAGGTGAACGCGGGGACGGGAAGGTTGTTGTACCGGGGGCGCTGCGGAGGGTCGAGTTTGGATTGGGGCTTGAGAAGGGGGAGTCTATGAGAGGGTTCACTATGGTTAGCTGATAAAGGTGAGAATGAGGGGGGTGAGAAGGGGAGACAAACCCTGATACCCCGTTGCAAGAAACTGCTGCTGCTGCTGCTGCGAAGCCGATCGCTCATGCCACGCTGCAACGCTGCCATCACCACCGCCACCACCACCAGCTCGACCGGCCTTCTTCTTCCGGCGCAGAAACCACCACAGCGCCAGGAGGACTGCTATCAGTGCAACAACCCCGACTACAATCCCTGCGATCGCGCCCGCCGATAATCCCCCGCTATCCCCCCCACTGTCATCCCCGTCATCCCCCGTAGTATCGTTACTGCTTGAACCCTCATCCCGAAACAGCACGAACTGATCAACCCCACCGCCCTCCGCCGTCCACGCCGCCTGCACCAGATCACTCTGCGGACAACTCCCATTCGCGCAGGGATTAGTCAAACAGCAGCCTAGAAATGGCGGAGTCGTGAAATTACACGTGAACCAATTCGCGTTCTCCTCGCCGATGCATGTGTTCGGGAGGAAGGAGTTGAAGATTGCGGGGTTGAATGACGCCGGGTATAGACCTCCGTCGGGACAGGGCGAGGTACTCCGTGGCGAGACGTTGGTGCACGGGTCTGAGGAGCAGCAGCCGACGAAGTAGGGCGGGTCTTGACAGGTGTACCAGGTGCCGCCGGCAGGGCAGGTGAAGTTGCAGGATGGGGAGGAGGAGGCGGGGCAGTCTGTTCCGGGGGTGGTCATTATGGATCCGATATGGGCTGGAGGTTCGTATGTTTCATGTGTATAGATATGGAGATGTGGATCTGGTGTTGGATATGGACACAGAAAAAAAAAAGATGATAAGAAGCGGGCCAGCCTCGCGTTTCAACTTGAACTTCAGATTCAGAAATGTCAGAGTCAGACGTCAGATTGCGCTGCAGGAGGACCAGCGTAATAAGGAAAGCGTCCAGCACTGGACAAGGCTGAGCTCTTTCAGCGCCAATGCAAGGCTGGCGGCTGACCTGGTCCAGACTCGTCGTGCATGATTGGCGTCTTCGAGCAAGGTTCAGGGAGGAAAAGAGAAAAAAAGAAAAGAGTCTGCACCGTGCGGCTGACAGTGACGCCAGACGCAGACGCAGACAAAAACTCCAGCCAGAGTCGATCTTTGTTGAGGAGCTGACGCTCGTGTTTCAGGTGCAGGTCCAGGGCGTGTGAAGAATCGAAGAAAGGTCTTTTTTTGACCCTGGCGTTTGTTCCATTGATGATTGCAGGCTTCCCCTCTCCGGATTTAGCTGCGTGGGCGATGATCTGGGCTAATTATGATTCGTGGCGCCGCCTGCCAACAAAGCAGTCTGCTTGGCTGGAGGTTTAACCGGGGTTGCTGATTCGTTGGCTGGAGCTTGCCCAGAGATCAAGAGTGGCGATGCACAGGCCTTTCCTAAGTATAGCGACATAGAGTTATTACAGTTTGCATAGACATCAATAGTGCGGTGCAGGTACAGGTACTCAGGATAGGAATCCCTCCTCCCTCTCCCTTAACCAAGCCACAATCACTTCCCCCGTCTCCTCTGGAGCCTCCAACACAGGCCAGTGCCCACTATCCACCTCCCTAACCGCCAATTCCGGAAGTAGCCCCTGCTTTCGAGGAATCTCGATAGCATCCGTCGTACAAACCGTATCCCTGCTCGCCCCAACAAACAGCGTCGGCACCGTGACGACGTACCTCTCGCGCGGGAGCTCCTTCTCAACCTCCCACTGCTGCCCTAAAACCTTAACAAGATACCAATTCAACGGCCCAGCGAACCCGGATTGCTCGAATATATCCTTCCATTCTCCCCTCAGCGCCTCTGCATAGGTATGAACAGGGACACGCTCCCCCCCACCAACGAACCCCACCAGCGCACCACGATGACAGAATAACCTCTCCAGCCAATTCTCTGGACTCCCATGTAGCGCCTCAAACCAGCTATCGAGATTCCTTTCCAAGATTTCTGCACAGTTAGGATCGGAAAAGAACTCCCAATACGCCAGCCTCGGCAACCCCGTCGCCTTCTCAAGAGTAGCATTTGCAGCACCAAGATCAAACGGCGCAGGCGGATCATATGCGATATTCAACATCCCCAACCCCGCCACTCGTTCGGGATACCAGAGGTACATCCGTTGAGCCATGTATGAGCCCCAGTCGTGTCCTATTGGGATGATCTTGGTGATATTTTCGTGGTCCAGGATGTTGATGAGGTCGGTCGCCATGGATTTCGAATTGTACGCTTCTGGGGTAAGGGGCTTGGATGTGTCGCCGTAGCCGAGGAGGTCAGGGATTAGGAGGGGGTACCCGGTTGGCAGGAGGGAAGGGAGGAGGCGCGACCAGAGGGCGTGGGTGTCCGGGAAGCCGTGGAGGAGCAGGAGGGTTGGTTTTGGGATTTGTGCATTGGTGGAGGTTCTGGTATCGAGGGACTGGGGGAGGTGGTAGTAGGTGTATGTGTAGCCTCGGGAGGTGGTGGCTTGCTTGCGGGCTAGGCGGTCCATCCTGAAGAATTTGCGGAGATACAGGTGTGTGTGTGTGTGTGTGTGTGTGTGTGTGTGTGTGTGTGTGAGATAGTATGTTCGAGCGCAGAGTGGTTTGATGGCGAGATGTTGTTCTCATATACCCGGGGAAGTATATACGCCACATGGCACCGGCAATAGGCTATTCAGCCGCATGGCTGTTCTGCTAGGATGGCATGCGGAACCCCACAGAGCCTACACTTCTCCGCGGAGCCCTAGATGCGGTGGCAAGGAAGGAGGCGTCTGAGACACATACAGTAGGCTATTGAAATAGATCCCCAGGGAACACTGACTGACAGTAGTCTGACTTGAAGGACTTACTACCAAGGATATACCACATGCTAGATCGCATGTATCTGAGAATTGAAAAGAGCAGCAATATATGATTTGGATCAGCAATGGAGGAAACAACGAAGATAAAACATCGACAAGTACGAACTGATAAAATGCTGGCGAAACACAGCCAGCACTCATAACCAAGGGCGCTCATTCCTTCGCCCACATGGCATCTACTCAACCCCTCAAGCCAGCGCCGGGTTCGCATTCTTCAACAACTGCACGAAGTACGCCTATCCTCACGTCAGCTTCCACACCCCAAACCATCGTAGGGAAAGAATGACAAACCTGGAACCAAGTCCCCGCCTCCGGCGCCGGCTGCAGCGCATCCGCATAGCCGCAATGGGCATCATACCTAGTCGCCGAGCTATCCGACGTGCCATCACTCTCACCACCAGGCTTAACCCAGACAAACGCATCAACAAGCGCATCACCGGTGTTGGTGGTCGGTCTCTGTCCGAAACCCGTGTTGATGACGTTGCACCAGTCGCCCCAGGCGTTTTGGCCAGTTGGTTGCTTGCCGCTGCGGCCTTCATAGTCACAATATCCCGTTAGTAATCGCTAAGCATTCAATCCGTCTCGGAGAGAGGAGTGAGGTGGAGAGTGGAATAATAATAAGAGGGTAAGGGTAAGAGTGCTTGGCAGGACACACCAGTATCAGTAATGAAATGCGCATCCCAGCCGTTATTCCGCAGAAGAGGTGCAAGGGCGTTGACGTAGCGCTTCTCGTCGCAGACGGTGTTGCCCTGTGTGTACGCGGGGCATGTTCCGATCGTCCAGGCGTTGTAGTTCGCGACGTTTGTTGCGAGACCGCGCAGAGACGCGGGGGATCCGGCGTTTTTGTACACGTTGGCGTAGAGGGTTGCGGCGGGTTGGAGGTTCGCGGCCCAGCCGAGCCAGCCGGCGTGTCCTGGATGAGGTTAGGGTATCCATTGGTGAGTGTTGGATTGGGGAGGGGATATACCAGCATCGAGATACATAGCCACGTTGGGAAGGTTAAGCTGTCTGACAGCGTAATCTGTGCATTCGAGGTATGCGGCTTGAGCGCCGGCGCATTTGGGGACGTTCAGGTTTGTAACGAGGTTGGCGAGACTGTCCGGCTCTGTTGGACTGATCAGCATCATAGATTCCAGCACCGATTGAGGATAGGCTAGCTTACCGATAACAAGAATCGTACGCACATCATCATACTCGAGAATAATATCCCGAATAGAGTCAATGTACTCCTTGTAGAGTCTAACGCCATCTCTAGCAATGGCCAACTCGCCGTTACTAGCGAGTGCGGCACAGTCACGGTCGGGCAAATTGTAGACGACGAATTGGCCGGCGACAGGGGGGCTGGCGCCGGCGGCGTTCTGGGATCGGATGTCTTCTAGGTACTCGCGCATCCTGGGGACTTTGGCGGAGGTGTCGCTATCGTCATCTTAAGCATTGTCTAGGAGTTGATGGATTAAAGAGAGACTTACAACCACGCGAACGAGGGCACCTTGGCAGCTGCAGTGGCTGCGGCTGATAGGGACGAAAGCGTCCCGGTTAGAGAGGGGATAGCGAGGGTGTGGACCTCGGAGGAGTAGTAGGGATTGACATAGAGCTGGTGTCCGCTGAAGGGGTTACCGGCTGCAGTGGCGGTGACTGTAGGTGTGCCTGAAGTGGTGGTAGTAGATATGGATGAGGTAGTCGTGGTCAGTGTGGTAGCCGTGGCTGACGTTGTCGTTGAACCTGTAGTCGTACCCGTCGCAGCAGGAAGGCATTGGGCGTAGACTAGTACTTGGTCAATCATGTATCCATACAGTCCTCAAGGTACACTCACATGGATTAAGAGTCGAGCAGGCAGCTCCGGCAACACAGTTGGTAGGACCCGACCAGCCCGAACCGCCACCTAAAGACATATTAGTATGAGGCAGTGTAGAAGAAGAGGGTACATACATTGACCCCAGAGAGTCTGCTGGGCGCTAGCAGCGAGGGGTAGGAGCGCAATGAGCGCAGACAAAGCAATGGACGGCATGATGAAGCGTACTATGCTTTTAGCTTGGGATGAACCGGGCCATGCAAGTCATATCGTCAAGACGAGGCTATAGTTATACTTCTCAGAAACAATGTCTGACGGAAGCAACGCCGTGGCGGTATCAGAGCAATCCGAATGGTATAGATTGAATGCTGCCCTGGACCCCTGCAGGCGGCTCAGCCGATGTTACTCCGTGGTGAGTAGGGCCATCATGCAGAAGCTCCGTGGAGCTAACGAGCGGGTGGCGTTGAAGAATCCAAAACAGGAGCGGAGGAGGGCTGTAGATTAATACCCCAGTCTTTACCCCACGTTGCTCTGAAGAAAGCAAGAATAGGCGACTGGCTGGTAGTGCTTCGAGCGGGCTCGCGGTCCGGCCAGCCTGGTTAAGCTCCAGCTCATCCATGCGTGTCATATTCGTACACTTTCTATTGAATGAGTACGGGCCCTTTGCAAAGTAAAGAGTCAACCGTAACTCAGAAGCTAAAGCCTAGTAGATATCGCTCCATTCTACCTCGGCGTAAGTTGGCTACTTCCGGAACGGAGTTATTATAATCTGTATATCCTTCACAGGCTGTAAGAGGACGCTAGTCTCGGTCAACAGTAGCCATAATATATCTGTCTAAGTCGCGAAATTGCAGGATCGTGATGATACCGGAGTCAGATCCAATCGCTATAGTGTTGTCGAATATATCGCAACATTGAACACGTCGATCCTCCGGCAGATAGAGAATCCCTTGTCCCAAGTATTGGATCCATTGTCCTTCAATTGCCCATCTTGCTGCAGGGCCCTCTGAGAACATCTTTGGCGTGATAAGGAAGTTTCTCCCGCTGGATTCATGAATCCAATCTTTCTTGTTTGGTGCTGGCGAGCTGAGATAAACCCATGATTTTGTGTCGCCCTGGTCACTGCGACATACCAAACGGGTACCGTCCGGGGAGAATGATATATAGCTGATTAATGCTCTGTTAAATAAGCTGTGCAGAACGGTCGGTCGGCTGGGTTCCTGGAGATCGAAAATGTACAGGTCGCTGAAGCTTCCACAGGCCAGAATTCTGCCATCAGGGGAGAGCCCAAGTACCCCAGACGTTGAATATCCATGCTGATTTTGATGGCATTCTGCTTCTAGGACATAGGCTTTCTGCCAGCTCGTAGTAATCCAAATCTCAATACGACTGCCATACCCAGCCGCAAGAAGATTGCTACCAGGAGAAAATGCCATAGACCACGAGTATTCTCCCTGATACTCTCCTAGAATTCGGTGACTTGACCAGTCATGCGTATTCACCACTTGGATTGAACTCGACCCTGCCACAACAAGCAGAGACCCGTCCGACGTGAAGCCTACCCCCGTGAATAGCGACCCTCCTTCCTTTAGAACACAAATGCTGCGTCCAGTCTCCATTTCGTACACTCGCACGGTTGAATCCATTGAACAAGATGCGAGCATCGTTCCACATGGTGAGAAGCTGACACCAAGAACAGGTCTCTTGTGAGCCGGGGACCATTCTTGGTGGACAAGATCGTTTAGATCCCAAAGGCGTAAGGTATCCCCAGACGATGCCGATGCAAGTAGACGGGAATCACTCGAGAGTTTGATGTCGGAAACGACGCTTGAATGGTCTCTGAGGGTGCGACAGATTGTCCAGGTAGTCACATCCCATACCTCGAGATCAACGAAATCGCGGTTAGCGACCAATAATTTACCGTCATGGGAAAGTGCAACATGAAATGTACCCGTGTCAACTTTCGACGACTTGACCACCCGTAGAGTACGAAGGTCCCAGAGACAAATTATCACCCTATCTGTTGTTGCTAATAGGTCCCCGGCAACATCAAGCGTGAGTGACGTTATTGCACTTTGGTGTATATCCAGTATGTGTTGTAGGGCTCCAGTAGTACAATTGTAAATCCTAACCTTAGAGTCCCCAGATCCCGTGATGGCACTCCGACTATCCGGAGAAAATGAGAGACAGTCCACACACTTGCTGTGACCTATCAGGCTGTGCCGTAGCACAGTTGGGTCAGACTCCCAAATGAATGCCTGTTCCAGGCCAGTGAGGATTAATTGACCGTCGTGGGAAACTACGACTTGCGAACCTGTAATTAGGCCAGGCCGCTCCTGCTTGTGCAGAATACGCAGGAGAGCTCCTGTGGAAACGTTGTGTATGCATATGAGCCCGTCAAAAAAACCAGTAATGATACTCTTACCATCAAGAGCATACGCAATGCATCTTGCATCGTGAGATGGCCCTTGAATGCTCCGATGCAGGAAACCGGTTGCGATCTCCCAGAATTCAATAGACCCGTCATCATAGCCGGCGGCAAGGGTTTTAGCATCTGGCGAGAATGCCACACAGCTGGGTCCGTCACCACGACTTTTGAAAGCGACGGATAAGGGCCACGATGTTGGAATTTCGGGTGGCCTTAGGAGCCATGGCATGATATCCTTACCAAAAAGAACCCGTATCGGACTGCTTAGAGGGCTAAACAGAAGTGCAGAGCAGTATAGCTGGAGTGGTGCATCCGCAATGATTGCTCGCTTGGCAACAAGGAATCGATAAGTGTCTTGTATAAGCTCTTTTGTTTTGGCTTGTGCGTGCGTCTACCTTACGCATCAGCTTCAGGCCTTAGCATATCAGGCTCCTGAACTCACCTCAGCAAAAGCCTTTATTCTGGTGATACTAGTTACAGCATGAGGAACGATCTGCAAGAGCCCTAGGGCCTCAAACCAGTATACAACCTTGCGCTTAAGGAATTGGTACACCGGGCCATCATCAGCCAGGACCATATCTAACGCCTGCTCCGATACCATCTCCGCGTGGTGGGTCCAGTATTTGCATGCATACTGAACGTCAGGTGGAATATACTTGCGGACAAGATCAATGGATAGTGTTGTTGGGTTGGTATCGGGGACCGAAAGGAGACACATATTCTTTTGCAGACACCCAGTCATGACAAAAAGACACCCATTGAGCAGCCTCTCATGCAAAGCGCTGGTGCCCAGGTGCAAGTGCCCTTTTGATGGCTCCTGTTCAACGAGCAAAAACTCGCGAAATGAGGGATGGAAGATGCGAATGGGGTAGTCTCTATCGACCAGGTCGCCAATGTATGGGATGTCAAGGACTGATCCTAGGCTTATGACCGTTGCTTCAATGTTGTCTGGATCTAGTGGCTGGTAGTAAGATGCCGAATCATACTCCAACAGGCGATGAAGTGCGTTGATGGATAATGTGTCAAAGAGGATTGCTAGCGAACCTATGACAATACTAAAGACCTCGATTGCCATGTCCTCAAATTCCTCACCCAATCCTTTAGGTATAGAGGCCTCCAAGATGAGGTTATACATCTCATTCAAATGCGATAGTGATGATGAGTCTCTCTCAAGGAATCGTATCAGAGCGTGATTGGGCGATCGAGATCTGGACAGCGAACGAGATAATGTCGCGGCGTAGACGAAAAGACCATCGGACTTTGCCACAATTGCGTCCAGCTGACATTCAGTATACCATACTACTCCGCGGTACCGCTCCTGGATGATATCGAATTCATGCTTGATGAATCTGCGGATATCAGCGTTGACCATGTTGGAATCGATCTGGTGTAGAATTAATCCATCTATATCAGGAGTGATCCGACGAAAACCGTAGTGCATTGACTCCTCCGGTCTTCCAGTCAGGAGAAAGCGAAGGGGTATAGTAGTCAGGCCTTTGACTTGAATCAAAAGCCCGAGAATTAATCCGATATCACTAACAGGGGCACACTCGTCAATGGCATCCACCACAACAACCAGCGGTTTTCCTTGGCTGCCATTTGAACGTTGTCCGAGTTGTTGAAGAGGACGTAGAATCAGATGTTCCCATTGTTCCATGTAAGCCTTACCAAATATGTCTGGATTGGATTCCAGAACCCTTGTCAGAAGCGAGCGGAATGGAACCAGCCTGACCGCAAGCTGATAGGCGACGGTGCCAAAGAATTTGGAAGCATTGGCGCGATCACCTCCTTGTCGTGAGAAGAAAAAACTGGCGCCCAGGTTCCCCTCCTTGGAGATTATCTCCGCCACTGTCTTTGCAACTGTTGTCTTACCAGATCCAGCTATCCCCTGCAGCCAAAATACAGGCTCGGCGTGTCGCCTGGTTGCCCACTGCCGGATTTTTTCGATGGTGGACACGCGTGTGTGGCTGAGGCAGGTCCGGATATCCTGTAGTTTGTGAGCGTCGAAGCATGCATCCATTACTCGTGGAATTTTTTTGATCTCATCGAGAATTTCTAAGCAATTTGAGGGTTAGACTGATAATATGGATCCAATTAGCAGATATACCTGGTTGTTCGTGAACCAAACCCGACCTCCACTCCTCCACGATAGCTTTCGCACCGGCAGCGGCTGTAACGGCAGCGTATTGCTGCCAAATCTTGTTCTTATGGCTGTCGGCGTAGTCGCAGGCACCCTTCACGATAAGTGTAGGAAGGTAACCCCACGAGCCCGCACCTTCCATCTCAAAGCCGACCACGTTGTGCGCTCTGACCAATTCATCGCGGTGAAGTCCACTCTTTATAACGGCTTCCCCCGAGGCAAACTTGCCGAATATGATGAGAGGATTTGAAGCATTCCTCACACTTTCGTCATCCTCCACCACCGTGCCATCTGGGAGAAATCCGCGTGCGAGATCTAGTCTAGGGCGGGGGACAAGGTACGCGTCGTCACAGCCGAGAGCTACACAGGGACTTCGTAGAGCTCCCTGACAGACTTCATCCGGGGCTGTGCAGACGCTGCAGTGTTCTTCATGGTGGTGTTTATGGCGGTAATACGAGACGTAAAGTTTATCAAGTGCCGGTCCTGGGTTTGCACCCTGCTGAAGACCTTGGCCCGTAATCGATTCGGTGTATCTGGCGACCCTCTGTCTCAGCCTTCGAGTGGCTAGAATGCCCTCCAGCTTACAGAGGAAGGTGCGGATCGCGACCGGGGCCAAACGGAGGGTGTCCTCCTCTTTCCCCAGAATGAATTTATCGGGGTATTGGTGGCCCGAACTTGTCCTGAGAACGGTTGTGCTGACAATAACATCGCCGAGTAGGACTTCCTGATTCTCATAATCACGGGCGTGAGGACTCACTCCGCAGACTCCAACAACGATGGCAAGTTTGATTCCAGTAAAAGTAGTTGTGACGCTTGCTGCAGCTGCAGCTGAGCCGATATTCCCCGCTTGAGGAAGGTACACAATCACAACATGGTGATTGCCCATTCGGCCTAATGTGTAGGCGTTCGTGTCGCAGGCGGATTGTGTGTAGAGCATGCCATCAGGCTCATATTCTTCGTCCAGCGCTAGCTCGATCGCATGGCGTTCAACTTTCAACACACAGAGGAAGGCGATCTCAAAGTCGCGAGCGTGGTTGGGATGAGAAATGTGAGCCATTTGTGGCAACCTATTCATGTTTCCAGGACTCAGCGTTCAGCAAGAGCCGCCTCTGCTCCAATGCGCCCCAGACAGCATGACAAAGAGAAGGATCTGAACCTCAGCCTTCCACTCATTGACAGAAGCTGACGCGATCATATGGCCTCATGTGATTGCACGAGATCATGCACCTGTGCAATGCTTTAAAAACCGTGATTGGATCTCGACTGCAGGCCCCTGTTCCTCCCCGGAGTCGAGTCCTCATCAGCCTCGCCCTAGGATGGACGAGGGGTACTAATAAGTCGGCTACCACCGACTGTTCGTCAATTCTGTATCGTAAATTATATTACAAGTCCAATGTTGATTCATAGACACCAAATTGCGCGACCGATGGGACATTTGCGTCTAGTAAGTACAGTGCATATTCTATATGTGTCAAAACGGCATCAAACCTGTGTCTATATCTAGTCCTTCATAACAATGCTTCTAAAGCATGCCTATGTCAGGAAAATCAAAGAACGGTACAAATAGAAGAAAAGAAGCCCCGATAGCAACCCAACCGTCAGACCTAGATCGATCCCCTGTTAACCCTCTCCAAAACCCGGTCTTTTCAATATCCCTCGCTGCGAGCCGCTAACCCAAGGTAACAACAATCCCACCCGCAGCGTCACAACTAAGCGTATCCACATCATCAGCCTCCTGATACGCCCCCTCGCAATCCCCATCACCAGCATTGCAGGTAACACCCTCACAGCTCTCATCATCAGGCACCGCCTGAAACCCACCCGCCACAAACGCCGAATCCTGACTCATGTCAATAGACGAGAGATCCCAAAACAGCGTCTCGCCGTCAATAGTATACTCGAACTGGAGCACATCACTCTGATCCTGACTGGTCGACATCTTGATGGAGATTCCGCTGCCGTCGGAGGTTGTTTGCCAGGTTTCGGTGTAGGTTCCACCGCTTGAGGCGATGGTTTGCATGTTGTTAGTCGTGGAGGTGGAGGAGGTGGACCAGAGGTAGACAGTTGCGTTGAGGTTGTTGGTTATTGTGAGGCCGCCGGTGGAAGGCGTGCTGGTGCTGCTTGCGGCTGCAGAGGTGGTTGAACTGGACTGAATGGGGTTGGGGTTGGGGAAGGCGGATGCTGCCAGGGCAAAGGTGGCTGCTAGAGGGATATTGGCAAGGAACATTTTGAATGGGTGAATTGGTGTTTAAATTGAAGAGTGTAAGGAGTCGAAGGACGATGGATCTGGTCAACAGATAGCACGAATGTTGGAAAAAATGACAGAAGGATCAACCTCGTATGAATGAGAGAAAGGTAGGTAGAGAGAGAAAGGTAGGTAGATATCAGAGTGCCACAGATAGTGAGGTTGAATAGAAGAATACAAAGAGCCCAAGAAGAACGACATGTAGAGCACCATTATATATCTCATATCGACGCTATGTGGACCTGAAAGCTGCATCAGCTCAGGACACATCCTACAGTGAGTACGCAAGCAAGACAAGATTGCGCGTGTCTTGACTGTCTACAACAGAGTAAGTTACGATAGCACGCGTGTTCCTGGATCAGAATCTGGACCTGGAACCCCATGCAAGCCACATGGCCTAGACCCCAGTCTCCACTCCGTTACGAAAACTAAGTGGAACCTTTGGATGTCGAGCCTCTACCCGTGGGCCGTTTGCGTCTTCATACCCTCGCCACCGAGTATTACTCAACAATCCACAGTGGGTAAAACCATGCGGCCGACCAACGTGGTTCCTACGCAGACGTGTCAGACCAAGCCTCCATAACCACTGCTACGAAGCCCTCATGGAATGCTGCCTCTAGAACGGTGCTTCAACAGGGACTACATCTGGCAAACAAGGAATGTTTAGCCAAAGCAGCGACACTATGCATAAACCGGGCACCTTGACTTGAAAGTCTTGCTGGCAAAATCCTGGGATCTTGTTTAAATCGTTATAGTTACAAGGGAAATACTGCAAGAACATTCCAATTCGATTTCAACTTGCTACAATATGATTTTCAGCCTTTAGGCGTAACCCTGTGCTCATCTTCCATCAATCCAGGATGCTACATCCTCAACAGCGACTTCTTCCTTTGTTCCTACAAAAAACAATCGCCTTTGTACTGAATGCCGTAACTGCTCCCAAGCGCACTTCCCGCTCAATTCACAGGATACTCGCGCTGTAGCCAAGCCTCATACTCCGTCGCCGAACAAGACTGATCACTAGCACAGGCCGCAGTATCGAAAGCAGAGTATGTATAAAACGCCGCCTTCTTCGCAGCCAGCCCCTCGCCATCAACATTAGAAGGAAAATTCTTAACAGGATACCCCTCAAACGGCGTAACCGCATCCGCAAACCCAGAAACCGCGGCAGCCTCATTCACAAACAGCGCACCAGCCGTATGGTCACTATGATCCCCCGAGCCAAAATCATCGACAAAATCCTGCGAATTCAGCTCATCCGGACCATACCCAGTGATAACCTGGACAAGCGCATCGACCAGTTCACCACCTGTATACGCCGCACCCGAGCCATCAACAGTATCAATCTGCCCAATAGAGCCCTTCCACAACTTCTCCAAACTCTGCTGCCCCGTAGAAGGAAATCCACCCCCATCATTACTCCCATCCGGCAAATGCAAGAACGCCAGCGAGATCTGATCCCTCCCGCCGAGCGTGTAAAGCGGGATATCCCTTCCAGGAATACCCAGGTCCGACTCCTCCCAGGTATTCTCTACACCCGCCATCTCCGCGTACGCGGCCAGAGAGCCCGCCTGGCGACTTGTCCAGTATTCAGCTCCGAGGCCGGCGTCGCCGGCTGTTAGGAAGAGGGTTCGGATGTCGTCTCCGCTTGCGATGTGGGAGAGGATATGCGGGTTCATGAAGAGCAGGTCGTCGTCTTCGTGGGCGACGATGTTGAGGATTCGGGAGGCTAGGGTGGTTGTTGCGAGGAGGGCGATGGGGAGGTGGAGGAGGGAGGTGGGTGGTTTCATGGCTGAGATCAGTTTTGGTTGGTTCTTGAACTGGGGTTTGTGAGCTTGAGTTAGTTGGCAAGCAAGCTTAGATGAATGATTTAGAACGTGAATGTTTATTTCTATTTCTTCACTCTGCAGATAATCTTTAGGGGTAGCTCTAAGCATTCCGCTTGGACTGCCGTTGCTGGGGGGCCTTGTTTACTCCGTACTGACTGGGTCCTTCACATTCTTTTGATGACATTCCAACACAACAATGTCGCGGGTAAGAGTATATACTGTGCAGGAGCATCAATCTGGTTGGACGCCGTCGAAGCCTTCTTAATACCCAGGAATGCATCCACGAGAAGCGTCGTACATTGGCTTTGTCTAGCTTTCCTTCCCACTGGCAGTATTTACTCTCGTAGCGGACCATTCCTAAATCGCGACGAAATCAGGTCAGAAGAGTAAACGCCTGTGTACTTGACAGATAGTACCGGTTGACTCTGCGAGAGTCGGTACCTAATATTAGAAGCCAGTGCGGTGAGACAAATAGGGAGGGCATACTCAAGAGGTACCGGTGCTGGTAAGGAGCTACTTATGTGGCCGCTGTAGATGGTGTAACTGCTCTGTGGTGGTTCTGGACAAACAATTGCCAAACGTGACCAGGACTTGATCGCGTAGCTTTGACAGTTGTTATGGTGATTCTGAGAGAATGCAGTTGGATTTCTTGATTGTACTCCATAGATATCTACTTGGTTGGATGCCCCAATGCCTCAGTGATGGTATCGAACGCCTTCCCCTTTCCACCGCGGAGATCGCGATTTGTTATTTGCACAATAACCCGCTTATATGTGATAAGGCTCGGACTTCCACTGTCCTTGACTTCGAGGATGAAATGTAGAGCTTGGCCCTTCTCCAACGCCTGACCGGTGAGGAGATTGACTGCACTTGCTTCTGGTGGTGGCAGGGAAACGGTGACCACTGACCCCGTCGGGCCTCGCTCAGAGGTGACAGGCTTGAACTCGACATCCGGCACCGCATGCCAGTGGATATGCGACTGAGCGGTCGTCGGTTCTTTGTACTGGTACCAAGTGAGCGACAACTCATCTCCGTCGGGGTCATAAGTCTTGCATGCATCGAGGGTAAGTTCGGAACCCGCTTCGGCTTCGACTAAGAACGGCTCAGGACCAGCTGTACTGTCGTTCACAATCACGACTGGAGCATGGTTTGCCTTTGACCGGTCATTGCCGAGCGTCCACTGTATCCGGGCAGCAAAGTCATTCTGGAAGGCGTCTCTCCATCGCCAGATCGTCGCCTGGTTGCTGGTAAACTTGTTCCCGTTCTTCCCGATGACAGTATCTTTCGCGTCCATGTAATGGTTCGAAGCGCCTCCAATATCACCCAGCACGTATCGACCACCCCAGCTTCCCCAGTGTGGGTTCTCAGCAGATCCGAGCCCGTTCTGAATTAGATAGAGGAAAGTAGGCGTATCGCCCTCCATAATAAAAGAGTAATCAGGATACTGTTCGCCTAACGGTCCAATCTGAATATGCGCCTTCAGCCACTCCTTCTTGACCTTCGTCACGTCCGGGCCTCCTTCGTCAAGCGGCATAAGCAGATCACCAGAGATACCCACCCAAGCCGCCATACCATACTCCTTCCAGCCATGGACAGAGCAGATATAGAAAACATCCGGATAATTAACCCGAATCCACATCCCCGTATCATCCTGGTCACTAATCGCATACACGCGGAGTCTCGATCTTAGTTTCTTCGCGTCCTGAGATCTCGTCCGATCAATATGCTGCAGAGCCTGCGCGATGACATTCGTGCCGCCCCAGCTAAGAACCCACAGCGGTCGCTCCGACGCCTCTAATTGCTCGATCAATAGCGCAGAACCGGTACTCAGCGGGACACCATCAGCCAGCGCTTCCCTCCCGTAGCATGCCGGACCGCTTTTGATGATGGATTGCAGATAACTTTCACTCGGATACTGGTTCTCGGGATGAACATGAGCGTTGAGATTATCCACGACTTGGCCGTATGCGCTGACGATGCGTTGCATGTCCTCCGGGTGGACGTTGTTCCTCATCCATGTTGACGTGCAGGCGACGAGCCCTCGGATGTCGAATTCGTTTCCGTACAGGAGGAAGCGGACGAGGGATTCGGCGTCGTCGGGTTCGTTGGAGATGTCGGAGATGACGAATGCGCGGTGCTTTTCCGTGCAGCGGCGGAGACGGGTTTGGTCGGTCATTTTGGCGTTTTTCAGTGAGATAGGTAGAGCAAGGAGAGACTCTTGGGGGGGTGTCGGTGTTATATCACCCGGATTCGATGACCCCTCCACTTCCCGGTGGATAGACCTTCCTTACGGACAATCGCAACGCCTACGACTGCTCTTCTGAGTCCCTCCGGCTTGGTATTTCTTCCACGGAGATATTACTTAAGCGGAGAACAGCTCTCACTGGGTGAGCGTGTCTCAGTATGTCCGGGCGCTGCCCTCAACTTGATCGATTGACCCCGGATTCCCCACTCATTGGGGTTCTGCCGAACTTTAGCCGACGTGATGCTCGTATGAACTCCTCTCTTAAGCTTAGTTCGTGAGCCCTTAGTCCCTCTTGTCCAAAGAAAGGATCTCCTACCCCCGGTCCCTTAATCTGGAATCTCTACGCGCGAATGAACCCGCTGTTATGGCCACGAGGTCGCCCGAGCTCTCCCCGCGGGGATCGGACGATAGCTGCGCAGGTGTATAAGAGCGGGAATCCCCCAGGAGGAGAAGACGACATCAGCTGCATTTGCACCACAGTCTACAATGTCTACCACAGACAACAAGAACACAAATGACCACGAGGCTCAGCACTCCGAGCATGTGGCTCCCCCTTCGACGTCGACGAAGATGACCTGGAGCGAGCTCTGGGAGCACAAACGCGTTCTTGCCTGGTGTATGTACCCTTGTCTCGATGATCGATGATGCCTACACGCCATACTGATACAAGTAGGCTTCTTCATCTTCCTCCTCCCCATCAACTTTGGTTACGAGGCTAGCACCGTCGGAAATCTCCTCGCCGTGGACCCCTTCCTGGAACAGTTCGGCGTTGAGGTCAACGGCGTCCGGGAGGTCAGAGCAACAGACCAGCAGATCCTCAACGCCGCGACCACGGTCGGCCTCTTCTGTTCGGCGTTTGCGACCGGCATCATCTCCGACTTTCTCGGCCGCAAGAAGACTATCATCCTGGGATGTGTGCTTTGCGTAGCTGGGATTGTCACGCAGTATTTTGTTAGCACGATCATTCAGCTATTTGGTGGCAAGCTGCTTGCTACGTTTGGCTTCGGTCTGGGACACTCCTTGGGGCCGGTGTTTGTTGCTGAGCTTGCGCCGGTTCGCGTCCGAGGTCTTTGCTTGTCGCTTGTTGTATGTATCTCATCGATCGTCGTGTCGTCTCTAACAACGTGATAGAACACCATGATTGTTGTCGGCCAATGGCTCAATTCAGCCGCTGTCCTCGGCTCCCAACACCATAAAGACAGTCTCGGCTGGCGCATCCCCATCATCACCCAGATGATCCCTCCTGGCCTCCTCCTCCTCGGGCTGCCCTTCCTCCCTGAATCTCCGTCTTGGCTGATCATGCACGGTCGCCCGGAAGAGGCAGCCAAATCGTTCCGAAAATTCAACGGGCCCAAGTTCGACGTCGACGAAGCAATGGCCATCACGACAGCAGCAGTGGAACAGGAGCAGGAACTCGCTCGCACCGGTTCAGCGTGGATCGACTGCTTTAAAGGTAGCGACGGCCGACGAACACTCATCATCTGCATGGTGTATATCGCGCAGCAATTCGTCGGCGTGAATTTCGTCTCTGGATATCTCACGTAACCCCCCCTCCCTGCATGCTCTCACGGTCGCATCTGCTCTAACACCATCTCAGATACTACTTCAAGCTCGCCGGCGTTGACAACGCCCTCGGCGTCGCACAAGCAGCCTTCGCCATCCAACTGGTCGGCAACATCTGCTCGTGGCCGCTCGTCGATCGCCTCGGCCGCCGACCACTCATCGTAGGTGGAATGCTCGTGATGACGTGCGGCCTCCTCCTGATCGGCCTCATCAGCATCAGCACCTCCAACGCAGCGCTCAAAGCCACCGTCGCATTCATGACGCTCTGGGGCTTCCTGTACCAAGCAACGCTCGGCGCCGTCTCGTACGCCGTCGGCGGCGAAACGCCCTCTCCTCTCCTGCGTCAGAAAACATACTCAATCAACATCATGTCCGCGACAGCAGTCTCCTGCGCGGTACTGCAGATCATGCCGTATCTGCTAAACACAGACGAAGCGAACCTCGGCGGGAAGATCTGTTTTATTTTCTTCGGGCTGTCGGTGCCGATGTGCGTGTATCTGTACTTCTGTCTTCCGGAACTTAAAGGAAGGACGGTCGCGGAAATCCAAGAGATGTTCCAGGCTGGATTGCCGGCGAGGAAGTTTGGGAGTTACGTGTGCCAGAACACGGTGGAAATCGAGATGAATAAGGCGAAGGGAGACCGGGCTTAAATCCGGGGGTCAGCAGCGAAGGAGCGATCGGATCGCTGTGCCCGAGGCCGAGGCCAAGAGGCGAGTCATGCAAGGGTGTCTAGTCTTGGAGATCGATGCACGGCAGGAGTTACATCTCCGGTTGAACAAAGAATGCTGGTTAATAGTCGAGAACAAACTTAGATGGAAATTTGGTAACACACAGACACACATGGATCATCCATGAGAGAAATCTGATGACACACGCTCCACTCCACTTCACCTCTTAACCCCGCCCGTAGTCCGCTTCCGCTTGGATATATAACTTCACTTGACCGTCAACAACATTGATCATCTCATCTCAATCAAGCCAATTCCATTCAATTCTACTCAACACAAGTTCTACACACTAAACAAACCATGCCTCGCATCGGAAACGACACCGTCGGCCCCATCGGCCTCGGCCTTATGGGCTTCACCTGGCGCCCCAATCCCTGTCCTCAAGAACAGGCCTTTGAAACTATGCGTACCGCATTGAAGAACGGCTGTACATACCCCTCAGATGCTCAATCCCCCTTCTCAACCTCTCTCTAACATCGGATGCAGGCAACCTCTTCAACGGCGGCGAATTCTACGGCCCACCCAGCTACAACAGCCTCGTGCTGCTGGAGCGGTATCTGGAAAAATACCCCGAAGACGCAGACAAAATCGTGCTTAACATCAAAGGCGGCATTGACCCGAACACCCACCGCCCAGATGGCAGCCCTGAGGGTACGCGCCGTACTCTAGACGACAGCATCGCACAGCTCAAAGGACGGAAGAAAATCGACCAGTTTGAGTTTGCCCGCCGCGACCAGAACGCCTCTATGGAAGAGACCTTTAAAGTGATGAACGAGTACATCGAGGCGGGCAAGCTAGGCGGCGTTGCGCTTTCGGAGGTCCGCGCCGAGACGATCCATCAGGCTGTTAAATATACGAAGGTTGTGGCTGTGGAGGTTGAGCTTTCGCTGTGAGTTCTCACCCTAAGTTATATATCAAGTTAAGATCGGAGAGCTGGAGGGTGCTGACGGGATAGGTTCACCACCGACGTCCTAACCAACGGGGTCGCCGCCGCCTGCGCACAATACAACATCCCACTGGTCGCATACTCGCCCATCGGCCGCGGCCTCTTGACAGGGCGATTCAAGAAATACACCGATATCCCCGAGGACGACATGCTGCGCGGGTATCCGCGCTTCCAGCCGGAGAACTTCGATATCAATCTGCAGCTTGTGGCGAAGGTTGAGGAGTTGGCGAAGAAGAAGGGATGCACGCCTGCGCAGTTTGCGATTAACTGGGTGAGGTCGCTGTCTGGGAGGCCGGGGTTACCTGAGGTGGTTATTCCGATTCCTGGGGCTACGACGGCGGAGAGGGTGGAGGAGAATAGTACGGTTGTTGAGCTTGGTGAGGAGGATTTGGAGGCGATTGAGGAGATTTTGGCGAAGTTTGAGACGGCGGGGGCGAGGTATCCGGATTATATTCCTTCTCTTACTTAGTTGGATGTGCAGATGGGGTGTTCTTCGGCGGGAGGGACCTTTCTTGGTACCTCTTTGGGGTTCGAGGCTTGATAAGTCAATCACGATCAGGAGGATGAAGACAGGCGGCGACGTTTGATGATGTTTATTCTGATTCAATCGAGACTTCAGCTCAAGCAGCACTCTGATCCTACCTATAACCGAGAGACATGTCTTTTCTTGATTTGTTGTAGCGTTTCGTGTGCAAGGCTTAAGATATGTATAGATTCCTCGTTCATGGAGGGACACTGGTCCTGGTTTTCGTTTAGTTCAGCTACTCCCAATGTTTCAAAAAGTATATATTTGCTTTTTTGTGGCAGTGCTCACAAATTGCTCCTTCTCTTAGTAGAGGCTGTGCTGTCAGTGAGACCAGGGTATCGGTGGTATTGATTGGGCGTGGTCATGCTTCAGCCACACAAGGCGTTCTTGCCTGCTTTTCTCTCAATCTCCGGCTTCTCACTCCTCTCTCCCCTCTTCCGTCCCCTCGTCCTTTCTCTTCTTTCTTTACCTGTCCTACACGATGGCCTTTGTTATTGATGATATCCCACGATGAAACGTCGCCGACCATGTGCTTCCGACTTCTCAATCGGATGGATCTGTCCCCTCGCTCTCGAATACACCGCCGCAGTCCGAGTCCTCGACGAGGAATACGATGACTCGGATTCCGAGTACACCACCGGTCGCATTCACAATCACAATGTGGTCATATCTTGTATGCCCGCCGGGATACCGGGCACAAACGCTGCTGCCTCGACTGCGACTCGAATGCTTGCCGCGTATCCTTCTCTCAAGTCCCTTCTGCTCGTGGGGATCGCAGGCGGAGTTCCGAGTGATAATACCGATATACGTCTCGGCGATGTTGTTGTCGGTCAGCCCATGGGCCAATATGGTGGAGTTGTTCAATATGACTTCCAAAAGACCCTGCCAGGCACGTTCCAGCGTATCGGGTCCTTGAATGCACCATCTCACAGCCTTTTGACGGCGATCTCGAAATTCAAGTCAAGCCTTAGCGCCAGCACCACGCGAGATAGGATGCGGCAATACCTTACTGATCGACCCCCTGCTGGCTCTGACGTCCTTTTCCAAGCATCCTATGATCATGTTGGGCTACCTATAGATACGTGTCGCGATTGCCGGACGGATATGATAGCTGAGCGATCACAGCGCGAAACAGAGTTCGGTATCTTCTTTGGCACTATCGCGTCTGGTAACCAGGTGATCAAATACGGTCGCACTAGGGACGAGATAAGTTCAACCCTTGGAGGTATCCTCTGTTTTGAGATGGAAGCTGCCGGCGTCGTGAACTTGCTTCCCTGCCTTGTTGTTCGTGGTATATGCGACTATGCTGATTCGCATAAGAATAAGATATTCCAGCCATTTGCTGCTTCAGCCGCTGCTGCGTGTGCGAGAGAGATTCTCTCGTGCCTGCCTTACACGACGCAAGGAAGACCGTCTGACACCCACGCTGAGCTACAACATGTGCCGTCGAATCAACAAGTCCTCAACTCAAGCGAAAGACAGAGAGCTGTATCCTCAAAAGAGCAAGTCGGACTATCTGCAGAAGAGCAGCAGCTATACCATGAATCGCTGGCTTTCAAACAGTTGGATAGCCGCCACCAAACTGTCAAGATGGCGCACGCCAAAACATGTCGATGGATTCTCAGCTGTCAGGAATATAGAAACTGGCTTAACCCAGACCTATTTGACCAGCACCACGGGTTTTTATGGATCAAAGGAAAGCCCGGAGCTGGTAAATCCACCATTATGAAGTTTGCCTTTACCCAGTCACAGAAATTAGCGAACACCGCAAGGATCTCATTCTTCTTTAACGCCAGAGGCGACACACTGGAAAAAACTGTGGTGGGAATGCTTCGCTCACTTCTATATCAGCTTTTTGAGCAGCGACCAGAGTTACACACCGTTTTCACGATGCTGCCAACAACTACAACACTTGGTCCAACGCCAACCTGGGATATTGAGACCCTCAAGTACCTCCTGAGGGCGTGTGTGGAAAGGCTTCAGTCTGAAGACCAGCCCGTGTTATGCTACATAGACGCCCTGGATGAATGCGACGAGCAAGAAATTCGAGATATGGTTTCCTTTTTTGAGCAAATCGGTGAGCTGGTGGTGTCCAAGAAAGTCCGGTTGCATATCTGCTTCTCGAGTCGCCATTACCCCCATGTTACAATCGAACACAGTATTGAGCTGGTCTTGGAGGACCAGGATGGACACCAGCAGGATATCATGAACTATGTTCATGCAGAACTCAAAGCTGGCCGCAGTAAACAGGTCCTCCAAATCAAAGACGAGATAATTCTACGGTCATCTGGTATCTTTCTGTGGGTTGTGCTCGTTATTCAAATTCTTAACAAAGAATTCGACCGCGGTCGCATCCACGCACTCAAGCAACGCCTGAAAGAAATACCAGACGGGCTGCATTCACTGTTAAAGGATATATTCACACGCGACAATAATGACATGGCGAACACTCTCCTATGTCTTCAGTGGATTCTCTACGCTGCGCGACCTCTCTCGCGAGAAGAGGCCTACTTCGCCATTCTCGCGGGGACAATGTCATCAATAGACTTAGTTGGTTGGACAGCTGAACAGGTCGACAAAGAAGTAATGAGAAAATTCCTCCTTGATTCCTCGAAAGGGCTAACGGAGCTCACAAGGGGCAAGACGCCTACTGTTCAGTTTATTCACGAATCCGTCCGTGATTTCCTGAGGGAAGAGGGATTTGCAGATCTATCGCTTGGAAATATCGCCCTAGGGCCCAGCCACGAAGCTCTCAAAAAATGTTGTTTGAATTATTTGAGCATCGACCTGGGCTACCTTCTTCCTCACCTTGAGTGGCTGCCATCCGCCAAATCCACAGAGTGCCGCGAACTGAGAAACAAAGTCTCAGCTCAGTGTCCGTTCCTTGCGTATGCCGTGGAAAACGTCCTTCATCATGCAGACATTGCCAGTGGTCACGGATTACAACAAACAGCTGTTGTTACGAATTTTCCATCTGATGCCTGGACTTTGGGGAATAATCTGTACGAAAGGCATGGGGTACGGCGCTACAGCTCTAACGATTCGATGTACATCTTCGCTGAAAGAAATTATGCAAACCTCCTGAAAGAAACTATTGCTGCAGGTTCACCTATGATTGATTCGACTGAGCGGTATTCCCACCCTTTCTATGCTTCCGTAATGAATGGGAGTGTAAGAACTGCAGAATTGCTTCTAAGGATGGATTCGTCTTTAAGGGATCGATTGCGTGAGCCATTCAGAGATCGAAACATAGTTTCATATGCCTCGGAAAAAGGCTATGTCGAGATGGTCAAACTGCTACTCGAATACGGAGCAAGCGCATGCTCTGAGGATAAAGACGGAGGGACACCCCTATCGTGTGCGGCGGTCCGGGGCCATCAAGACATAGCGAAGTTGTTACTTGAACACGGCGCGAATCCAAGTTCCAGACATTCTTGGAAATCCTGGAAACAAGTCCCCTTGGTGAGCTTAGCATGCCTCGGGCGTGTAGAAGTCGTGGAGTTGCTTCTTGCTCGCGGCGCGGACATCAAAGCCAAGTGCGAGAACGGTTCCAGCTGTCTCCATTGGGCTGTTAACAAATTCAACAGGAGCGCGGACGCCATAGTGCAACTTCTTGTCAATAAAGGGGTCGAGATAGATTCAAGAGATAATCTTGGCCGAACTCCTCTATCAAACGCAGTTGAGCGTTCTTACACCTCTCCCTCGACTGTCAGACTGTTACTTGAGAGCGGGGCTGGTGTTGGAATCAAATGCCACCGAGGCGGAACACCGCTTGCTTTTCTCATGAAAAATTTCCAATGGGAAGCCTACGAAGACAAAGACAAGGCGAGGTCAATGGCAAACTTACTTCTGGAGCGTGGTGCAGATATTGAATCGCGAGACACCAGTGGCAAAACACCCCTTTTCCATGCCAGGTATCCGAAAGGGGTTGAGTTTCTCTTTCAACACGGTGCTAACTTAGAAGCCCGCGATGACTCCGGAAGGACGGCACTTTCCCACGCAGCTTCTCCCGACCTCTACTACTCTCTGGGAAACTCGAAGGTACTTTCTGCATTGCTCAATGCAGGTGCTGACCCATGGTCACGAGACAACGCAGGCGCAATGCCTCTTAATCATGCCAGATCGGAAGGATACGAAGAGCTAGTGGCAATCTTGGAAAAGTCAATGTCGATAGATATGACTCTACCGGTCGGTGGCTTTCAATGAGCCCTATACACGAAGCTGTTAATCCCATCCTGACGGATTATACGGAGACAACGGAGGCGGAACTGGTTGGGAATCAATTCTTGGATCAGTACGAGGAGTACTCATAGTTAGTTATGTCTGTTCGGACGTGCTGTCTCATCTTTTACCGGTCTTCCTCCTAGTAGCGCAGACATAGATTGAACCCCTCCAAGGCACTTTCTCACGAAGCCCTTGTCAAGAGACGCGCTATCAAAAATCCTGTGCAAATGGAACTTTCAAACTTGTTAATCCAAGACCAATGTTTACTCTTACATACCATAGTGACCTCTTAGAGGTTTGTGAAGATATATACACGATGTATTCATTATCAAGCGCCAGCAGCGAGGCATGGTGCTCAAAAGAGTTTCTGCACCTTACAGACTCCCGTGATAAGCAGACATCGTGACTATATCCTATGCAGCGTGCTCGCTTACTGCGTCGATGTGTATCCCTCTTGGAGCGGCGGTGAACCATTGGGTTTGTATCCTCTTTTGTATACAATCTCTCTGCGTAGTAAAATTCAGGTCCCAGGTCTAGGTAACAAGCAGGACACTACTGTTCAGTTTTGATAAATGAATGTAGAGTGTCATCCATTGTTTCAAAGTGTCCAAGTACTTTCGTTGAAGGCATATAAACCTAAGGATTGTGGAAGTATAGCCCGCGCAGGGGAGGAACCCTCTGAGTGGCAGGATTAGACTGATGGTTGGACCAGGAGACCCAGTGACCGGCGAAGACCACAATAGAGATAGATCTATTGAGATGGATATAGTTCATTTGGGCCGGAGTTAGAAATAAAGCCAACTTGAGCCGGCAGCATTTCTTGGCCTCGGTATGGCTCGGATATATATATCTGCTACTAACTACCCCGGGTGACTCTCCTCCGCAGTTGCTCGCAGGATTCTCGCCGAGACAACTCTGCAGGAAATATAGCGAATCGCCGAGATGAAACAAACGATCTGTACCTGACTCAGTGATCAATTGGTGAAGGTGTTGTGATCGTGATATCATATACCCACTGAAACTCAAGTGCCCCTCGTATGACATCACATACAGGTAACCATCCCCTCCATATAAAGCTCACCTCATTTGACACCTGTCACTCTTCCTTTTTTCTTCCAGTTTTACTCATTTCATCACACAAAATGGCAGGCTATCATCTCCCCGTCGATCTCAAGCAGTTCAAGAAACTGCAGCTAGACCCCAAGAACCCCAAGCTGTCCGACCAGCAAAAGAAAGACCTCCTGCACAACATCAACATCTTCCGCGATGCCATCGTCGCTTTCACAGCCACCGGCGCTGCCCGTGGACAGGCCGGCCACACGGGCGGTCCTTTCGACACAGCCCCTGAAGTCTGTATCCTGCTAGGATTCATCAATGCCAACCCGGATGCCTTTTACGATGCCATCTTCGATGAGGCCGGACATCGCGTCGCCACACAGTACCTCCTTGCTTCACTGGACGGGAAGATCGCTCCGGACGATCTGCTTAACTACCGTGATGCGAACTCAAAGCTTCCCGGACATCCGGAGTTGGGTCTCACTCCCGGCGTGAAGTTCTCTTCTGGCCGTCTCGGACACATGTGGGCGCTTGTCAACGGTATTGCCATGGCTCACAAGGACAAGACCTTTTTCATGCTCGGCTCCGATGGATCGCAGCAGGAGGGTAACGACGCTGAGGCTGCTCGTATCGCGGTCGCTCAGAACTTGAATGTCAAGCTTTTCATTGATAACAATGATGTCACAATTGCCGGACACCCCTCAGAATATCTGAAGGGCTACGAGCTTGAGAGAACTCTCGGCGGCCACGGCCTTAAGGTCGTCCGCGCTCAGGGCGAGGATGTCGACTCGCTGTACAGTGCTATGGTTGAAGTCGTCAGCTCCAAAGGCCCAGCGGCAGTCATCGTCGACCGCAAGATGGCTCCTGGTATCGAGGAGATCGAAGGCAAGACCCATGCTCACGACGTCGTTCCCGTTGATATCGCCCGGAAGTACCTCACCAAGCGCGGCTACTCCGAGGAGTCACTCGCCTTCTACGATCAGATCAAGGCCACTGGTAACCCACACAAGTACCTCGGATCCACCAAGGACAAGGCTGGTAACCGTGTGATCTTCGGCGAGGCAGTCAACTCCGTCCTCGACGGCCTGAGCAAGGAAGAGGCCGCCCGACGAGTGATGGTCATCGACTCCGACCTCGAAGGTTCGACCGGCCTGAAAGCCATCCGCCAGGCCCACCCAGAGGTATACGTCTCCTCCGGCGTGATGGAACGCGGCAACTTCTCCGCCGCCGCAGGCTTCGGCTTCGGCAGCAACGGCGAGCGCCAGGGTGTCTTCTCGACCTTCTGCGCGTTCATCGAGATGAACATCTCAGAAATCACTATGGCGCGCCTGAACGGGTGCAGCGTGCTCTCCCACTACAGCCACAGCGGTGTCGACGAGATCGCTGACAACACCTGCCACTTCGGCCTGAACGCCTTCTTCGCGGACAATGGCCTCATGGACGCCGAGAGCACTGGTCTGTATTTCCCTGCGGACGGCGAGCAGATGAAGGCCGTCGTCAAGGAAGTCTTCTTCCAGAAGGGTCTGCGGTTCATCTTCTCCACCCGCTCCAAGGTTCCGTACATACTGAAGGAGAACAGCGAAGAGAAGCTCTACGGCGGCGACTACAAGTTCACCCCCGGCAAGGAGGAGTTCGTCCGTCGCGGAAAGGCCGGTTACATCGTCACATACGGCGACATGCTCTACCGCTCCCTCGATGCCGTCGAGCGTCTACGCCAAGAGGGCATCGACGTTGGTCTCGTGAACAAGCCCACTCTTAACGTCGTCGACGAGGAGGCGATCAAGGAGTACGGCTCCTCGCCGTTCGTCGTTGTCATCGAGTCCCTTGCTCAGAAGACGTCGCTCGGCTCTCGTCTCGGCAGCCACCTGCTCGACCGCGGTCTCACACCGAAGTACCGCATGATGGGCGCCGTGAAGGAAGGCTGCGGTGGTCTGTTCGAGCAGATCAACGCCCAAGGTCTCGGACCCGACGACATCGTCCGCGTCGTCAAGGAGGCCGCAAAGAAATAAACATGAGATGAGATGAGACGCGTCACGACACAAAACTAGATGATTTATTTTTTCATAGCCTATCAATGATACAGGCCGTTATCAACCCCCCAACCTAACTATCCACCAATAGAACTCGTAGTCGTCTACTGCTTAACAACCTCCTCAACAAGCCTCTTCACCCCCTCCGCACCCAACTCCTCAATTCCCAACAACTCATTATCTGTCTCCTCAAACAACCCCCCATTCCCCTCCCCCCAAATCGCCTTGAAAATAAACGGCATAATCGTCTCAGGCACCACCTCCCCCTTCTTAACCCTAACCAGCGCCTTCTCAACCTCGTCTTTCGTATCAGGCTCTGTCACCGTCCACCCGTCGGCACCAACAACCTCCTCCGCAATACCGAGGAGCTGCTTCAATGTCAACCTCGCCTCCGAAACACGCACGACGCGGTTCCTCGTTTCTTCTGGTTTACTCAAGATCCCCACAACCGCCTTTCCAACAGCCCCTAGAGTGGTGGTGCTATACAGCCGGTCCCCGCCATCATGTAGTGTCGCCGTTTTCTTAACTGGTGAGATCGGAAACCCAACCCTCAACCCCCAATCAAGGAAGGCAGAGTTATACACGATCGTATAAGAGATCTTCCCCTCCCCACTCAGTTTCTTAAGTAATTCCTGCGCGTCGATCTTAGGCGCGTACACAGGCGCCGCGCGGTTCTCGGCGTTGTCGAGATCAGAGCCGAATTCCGAGGGGAGGAACCGGGTTACACCGGCCGCGACGGCGGCGTGGATGAGGTTTGTTTGGGATTGACTAGCTGTTGGGGGGATTGTTGAGACGACTGCATCCTGGCCGGCTAGGGCGGTGGTGAGGGCGGAGATGGAGGTGTAGTCGACGGGGAGGGATTTGATGTTTGCTGGGAGAGAGGGAGGGGGGGAGTTCTGGCGGGTGAAGACGGTTATGGTGAAGGGGGAGGATGCGAGGGCGGAGAGGAGGGCGGGGCCGAGGTTGCCTGTGGCCTGGGCGGGTTTGTTAGTATTTAGAGATTAGAGATGCAAGGGGAGGATCAGAGGGAGGGGTGGCGTACACCAGCGAGGACGACGTTTTGGATGGCCATTGTTGGTAACTGACTAGGTAGTTGAGTTGAGTTGAATTTGTAGACTGGAAGTGAGAGGTTGAATGATTGAGAGATTGAATGAGGGAGCGGGAGGAGGGGTTATATAGCCGTTGATTGTGTGCTTGAGGTGATTCTGTACGACATAGAAACGATGGCGATATAGTTCGCAACAAAGAAGCTCCCGCTCGGCTCCCACTCTGCGCCCACTCCGTTCCAACTTCCAAGTGCCCACTCTCCCACTCGGCGCTGATGTCTAATCAGTCTGGTCGGCTTTGTGGGAGGCCTCGGATGTGTGGAACTGACTCGGAGGTAGTGGGCATTTGGCTCGGCATAGCTGCGCCAATCTAAGCAAGCAATGCTCCTTGCCGGTGGGCTTACCATCAGCCAACACCACCGGAACGCCTTATACCCACGCACCAATTATGTGCAAACTCGATTTCCAACCCAACGCAATTTCATCATCCCACCTGCACATCCCACCGGCATCCACCGGCAGCCCTCTATGAACAAGCACCATCTTCGCCATCCAGCCAGGTAAATCGCAATTTCGGAGCAAAGTGGACACCTCAATCACACCCATGCTCACCTGCGACCACCCCGGCTGCACCGCCCAGTACCGGCGCAAAGAACACCTCACCCGGCACGCCAGGAAGCACTATCCCACCGCGCCGAGGCTGACCTGCACGGAATGCAGCAAGACATTCGATCGGACGGATTCTCTCCGCCGGCATCAACAACTACATCGAAGAGAGCAAGGACAAGGACAAGCGGGGAGTTTGTTCCCGAGGACGTCAAAGGCATGCGACCAGTGCCATGCGAGCAAAACAAGATGTGACGGGCGGGACCCGTGTAATGTTTGTTCGAGGCGGGGGATAGCCTGCAGATACGATCGGGAGTCAAAGCGAGTATTACCTGGAGATACCCCCATGCAAATCGAAGCCAACAAGCCAGCGGAACCAACACCCGTACAACGCGGTGACCCGATCCATGATCTGATTCTGCAGCATGAGAATGACCTCCGTGAACGCGGCCTTCTTATGTCGCCGGAGATTGTGAGAGCGACGACGCAGCAGAGCGAAAGTGAACCCGGGGGCTCGGACATCGATCTCGATTACCATGTCGAGGTGTATTTCGATCACTTCCACTACCAGTGGCCGATGCTGCATTCGCATTCGTTCCGGCTGAGCAAGGAGCCGCAGATTCTTCTGCTGGCCGTCGTTATGATCGGGCTGTGGGTTACCGGCGATGGAGCGGCACGGTCGAGAGCGGAGAATATGCATGAGAAGTTGTTGGCTTTGTTAGAGAACCAGACGGTATGTATATCGGTCCATGAAGTGGGTTGTGCTAACTCAGTTCCAGGACACATGGCGTCTAAACAGCGCATTCGCGAATAAAGCCTGGCCGATGACAACATACCAAACGATCGTCTTGAACATAATATTCGCCGTTATCCGCGAAGCCAGTCAGAATATTATCAGCAGATGCACACACCTTCTCCGCGCCCTCACAACAACCTGTCTCACAGGCGGACTGTTCTCCTACCGCCGGATGCGCGCGCAGATCGAGCCGACAGACTCACTCGTCTTCACGTGGACATATCTCGAGGAGGTGAAACGACTCGCGCTAACAATCTTTAAACTGAACATGCATTTCAACACCGGGATGCTCTCGCCATCTGACCTGCAGTTTCCCCTACCCGGGAACGGGTACTTGTGGGACGCGCCGCGAAGTAAAGAGTTCTATCGGCGGTACCACGCACAGCTTGAATCCGGCACATTCATGGACAGCGGGCCGCTGGTCAGCGACATTATTCGGGATGTACGGAATGGGGGAAAGGGCATTGGGCTTCTGATGGAAGCGGATCCGTGGCTTGGGCTTGTAGCATTAGGGCAGGAGCAGGGAACGTTACATTAAGCTCAGCTGTAGTAAGGAGTTTAATCAAAAGCTGTCAGAATTTTTACTGTGATATAATGTAACCTTAATCAGTGATATAATCAAGCCATTGCATCATGGTTCGCATTGAATCCAGCCTGTATCAGCATAGGTCAACGCCATGCCGGGTTTGTAAGACAGGGTAAGCATCAGCCCACACGGCCATTGGTGAGAAAGGCTGCATCCCACCGGCCTGCCCGCCGGCTGTGCCTTAATAACGGGTTTAGAGCCTGGTGGAGTCGTTATAAATTCTTAGATGATGCGGTGGTAAAGCGAGGTCATAGTCGTTGCAAACTCATCTTGTTTTGAAGCTGTATGGTACATAGATGCTCGATATCGAAATGGAAGAGACACACAATCAACAGCTTTCATACGCACTCAAAATGGCCTTGTCGCATTTACTCCAACCTCCCAAAGCCGACGCACACGGCCGATGCCATCACCACCACCACACAGAGCGAGAGTGGCTGTCAGAGATGGAATCCTGGAACCAACTCGAATCCCTCCGCCACATGCTCTGCCAGCGCGATCCAGACCTGCCATTCAGCGAAGAACTCCTCGAGCAGATCGACGCAGTGATCACACACAAGAACAGCCACGCCCTCCTCACCTCCACCACCTCCATCCCCCCCAGCCTCGTGGTCAACCACACCAACAACCGCCGCACAAACATCTCCCTCTGGAAAGGCGACATCACCACTCTAACCCACATAACCGCCATCGTTAACGCCGCAAACTCCGCTCTCCTCGGCTGCTTCCAACCCTCACACAAATGCATCGACAACGTCATCCACTCCGCCGCCGGTCCTCGCCTCCGACAAGCATGCTCAAAACTCATGCGAGCCCAGGGCTACGAAGAGCCCGTCGGCCGCGCCAAAGTCACACCAGGCTTCAACCTCCCAGCTCCATACGTAATCCACACAGTCGGGCCGCAGCTACGCGCAAACCAGCATCCAGGCCCTAAAGACCGGACGCAGTTAAAAAACTGCTACATCTCCTGCCTCCGCGCCGCAGAGACCCTCCCACCACAACCAGACGGGCGCAAAGTCCTCGCCATCCCCTGCATCTCAACCGGCCTGTTCGCCTTCCCACCAGACCTAGCAGCCTGCATCGCCGTCGAGACCGTGGTGCAATACCTCTTCCAGAACCCACATACAACACTAACAGACATCATCTTCAACACCTTCCTCCAGCGGGACTTCACCCTGTACGAATCGAAAATCTCATCCCTGCCTCTCGACGACCTCTGCACGAAAGTCACAAAAGCCTCCTTATCCTCCCTATCCATCTCATCACCACCACTCCCCCTCCCAACCACCTCCCTAAAAACCGCCCAAACCTGGCTCGGCAAAGCAGACTACCTCCTCATAACCGCTGGCGCAGGCCTCTCTGCCGCAACAGGGCTAGACTATACCTCCCCGTCAATCTTTCAAACCCACTTCCCGGCGTTCCGCTCCCTAGGCCTGGAAAAACTCTACGACGTCTTCGGCTTCAAGGGGTGGAACTCTGACGCCCAGAAATGGGGATATTACGCCGCGCATCTGGATATGGTTCGGACATGGCCTTTGTCGCCTCTCTACGCTCAACTCCGCCACGTGGCGTCGCAATTCGGGGAGAGATGTTTCGTGCGGACGTCAAATGCAGATGGGTTTTTCGTGAAGAATGGATTTGATATTGAGCGAATATCGACGCCGCAGGGGAATTATGACTATCTCCAGTGTCTGCGGAGGTGTCGAGCGGACGCGGTGTTTTCGAGTTGGGGGTTTGTGGATGCTGCGATGCCATTCATCCATCCAGAAACTCAGGAGTTGATGGATGAGAGTCTCATCCCGGCTTGTAGATTCTGCGGCGGGGAGGTGACGCTCTGTGTGCGTGGGGGGTCGTATTTCAACGAGGCACCGTTCGAGCAGATGGAGCGGGCGTATGAACTCTTCCTCGAAGAGATCTTCTCGGATATGGAAACCAGAAGAAAAACCGGGGGAGTGCCCGTGAGAGCTGTGGTGTTGGAACTCGGTGTTGGGTTGAACACGCCTTCTGTGCTGCGGTGGGCGAATGAGGAGCTTGTTGAGAGTCTTCAGGGGCATGCTGGGGGTGAGGTTCGGTTGATCCGGGCGGGGATTGACGCTGCGGGGTGTGCGCCCTGGGAGATGGAGGAGGATGGGGTTGCGGTTGGGATTATGGGGGAGTTGGGGGGTGTGGTTGGGTTGCTTGCGGAGGGGTTATAGAGGATTCAGTCTGGACCTAACCTAATATAGGCTTATGATGACGATGCATGCAATCGTTTCTTATTCATAGTTCTGTTGAGGATGGAGGTTTGGATTGTATATAACAAATGGCATCATTTCCTCGGTTCGTCTCATCTGAAATCATCTCATCTGATCTTTTCCCGGTGAAGTGGTATGCACAACTGGTAGACTGATACTAACCTACCAATCGGCATTGAAAAGCGGCCTAATAGCAAACGCCTTCCCTGGGCTCGGGAACTCAACACAGGTATCATCGTTCTCAGGGAGGAAAGTGAAAACCGGCGTCTCCTGGCACTCCTCGTCAGGGTGGACCTTGATCTCAAACCCATCATTGGTGGTGGTCTGCCCCTTGAAGTACTGCAGGTCCTGGACGCCGAAGTTGGCGTAGTAGCAGGGGTTCGGGTTCAGGTAGAGGTTCACGCCGGGGTTCTCGCACGGGTAAGCCTGGCCGGGGAGACCGATGCCGAGGCCAAAGTCGGCGGGGACGGGGACGGAGGCGTTCTCGGGGATTTCGGTGATGGCGCCAGTTTGGTTGGAGAGAAGGTGGCCTTCGTAGTTGGCGATGTGCTCCTCTGAGGATTGTTAGTGGGGTGAGTATCTGGTGTGTAGAGGTAGGGTGGTACCGAGATTGATGGTGGTGGATTGGCTGGACACCCAGTTGCCGCGGCACTGGCACGTGAGGGCAGGGCCCTCAAGGACGCAGCTGTTGCAGGACTGGGCGTATTTGCCGCTGTATAGTGTTAGTTAGTAGAACAAGGAGGGTGTCTCTTGCCGAACGTACTCCACAACCCACTATAAACATGTCAGTAAGCGTGGCACTACTCTATGAGATGGCAGCTTACCTCGAGGTTAGCGTTGTTGTTGCTGAGCTTGTTGAACAGGAACACACTGCTGGTGATAGAGTCGCCGTTGCCGGTAGGGCAAGAAGCAACGAGCCAGTTCTGCCTGATCTCGATGTCGGTACACTCAGAGGTGAAGCCCTGGGCGGCGACAACAGCCGCGCCGGCAAGAGAAAGAAGAATAGAGCGGTACATTGTGAGAGAGAGAGTGTGTTAAAGGTCGACAGTTGACACAGCAGCAGCAATTCGAGGTATAGATGAACCTTATATACCCTCGAGCTATATACAAGCTAGTCCACGGTCAGTGAATCCACCACCGGCACACACCGAAGCCCATTTCGTTGTTACTCTGGAGACTGGAGCAGACCGCATCGACCACCGGAAATGCAATCAGGATACCATGACTCGAGTGGTTGAAACCAACAGCAGGGCGGCGGTGCAATTCGCCAGGTTAAAATGGTGGCTACGCTAGCAGGATTCTGCAACGGAGTCCGCCCCATCGGAGGATTCTGCAGACCCCTCATCATTTCTGCTCAGAGGGTCTGCGCAGTGCGAGGTGATCATGGTATTCATGATGCTCCAGCATGGGACATCCACTCTGGTCCACGACCGTACCCTACCATCCGACTCATACGGATCCCAGTATGTTTCCTGAAATATCAAAGGAACATTAGACGGCTGTCAACGGCCTGCAGAATGCCACCTCGCACGGAAATTGCGGGGAGGTGGCTGAGCCCAAGCATCCTTCCTTACGGTAGCCACGCCCGTATCCAATGGCTGCAGCACCAGCAATACGCCATGTCAAATCAGGCACACACGTTATAGTACCACCAGGTCGAATGTCGGCCAGACCCGCGACCGAATACGATGATCTGGGTGTAAGTTCTCACTTTTCGGCGGTTAGGAAGTCCGATGGATCACGGCTAAAAGCTACGACTAACTAAACGGGGGCCAAAAGCAGGTTTGACTGGCTAGCTCGCTATTACAAACAATTTGTTAAGCAGCTTCTCGCAACAAGCATCGGCTGTGCCGGATTTACCCACCTCTGGACTCCAGGCTCCAGTGGTCCCTGGGACGGAGTATACCCACAGGTGATAATCTTATCGATCACCAAGAGCTGCGATCAGCAAATCGCTCACACCCAAGACGGGGCTCGATTGCTGATCTTCTGTTAACAGATGCATAGTTTCAGAGACAGCAATGCTACACAACACATGGCATGACATCTCTTGGAACAATGCCAACGCAGGCAAGATCGTCAATTAGATTCGAAAAAGACGCCGAAAGCTCAAAATGCCGAGGATGCTGCAGGATTAATTAAACCTCCAACTCGTATTTACGTCTACAGTCGGCTTAATTGAGTCTATCCCGGTTCTGGAATGTGTTCGGAACTTTCGGCCCCAGCAATATGTTACTTGAGTCAATTTCCCACGGCTCGCACCGGCTAGCCACAGCTACAGATTTGGGGTTCGGGTTGAGAAGCTGGTCCTAAGTAATGTCGCCGAAGTCTGGTCTGCTAGGTATTCGGCAGGGGCCTCAAACGTTTATGCGCCAAGTTACGTAGTGGCAAGTGGCTTGGTCCTCGTGGGTTGGGCTCTTTGCATGGCGAGGGCATTGTGGTTCGATTCTGGATTGTTACAGTTAAGAGCGAGCAGTTGCGATTTTCTCAGCAAAATAGAATTGGTTATTATGCTATTCTGTTCATCGAAAAAGAAGCCGACAAGCCAGCTAGACATCGGCGCTGTGCGGATGAAGACACTTGAAGATGATCCAAGCCTCTTCCGTTATATTTGAAAAGGTGCCACGGCACCATATTAGCTCTGATACTGTCTACATAAGGTCTCACAGAGAGCTGGATGTGGATTATATAGCTGCAGTAATCATCCCTTCCATCGGTATTATTCCGTTTGACCCTGGGCCATACACATAGCAGCTTAGAGCGTGGTGCCACCAGGTTATAGAAGTGGTTTCTGCTAAGTTAAGGTATCGATAAACCAGCTTTCTGGACCAGAAACCAATCCAAACGGTGCGCCATACCTTACACTCCGTTACCAATGATATCCGCCGCTAGCTCAGCAAGAGCATAGACAGCAGCCTGAATATGCGCCGCAATTGGCGTCGGAATGACACTCGCATCTACGATGCGCAGATTCGAGACACCGAAAACCCGAAAATCTGAGTCGACGACTTTTCCCATCGAGCAGGTACCAGTGGGATGAAAGGTAGAACTATATCACATATCCGTCAGCATGACACGCTTTTCCAGAGTCAAGAACAGTAGGTAAAGGAAGCACATACGTAGCCGCATGACGAATCCGAGAATCAAGATACTCATCCGATGAGGTCAGAGATATCGGGTCAAAAGTATCAGGCGCCGTCTCGCTGTCGACGATCGATCTTCCAGTTTCTGTGTTTAGGAACAACCGGGCTATATTCTGCAGACCGACTCTCAATGCGTAGCAATCTGCTTGCGTGGATAGGTACTGCGGGTTAATGACTGGATCGCTCGCTGTATCTCTAGAGCTGATTGACACGGCGCCCGTTGATGTAGGGAGGAGATGCACGATTGTGGAGGCGATGTGTGTACCGTCTAGCGGAACGGTTGGGTCTGCTGGGCTGAATGCGGCGTATTGAACTAAGTGTTCTAGGACTGCACGTTCGGACTTTAGGATGGGGTGTTCAGATGATGGCGCTACGCCTTCATCTGCTGCTATAGCCTCCGCCAGACCCTCCTTCGGCACGTCAGTCTTGACAACCAAGTCAGTCGGGACACCGAGGGCAAATTCCGGTTGAGCAAACAGTGGGTTGCTCGAGCCCAGGGCGTATCCGGCCGACGGGTCTTTGAGCTTCCAGTATTGGGTGAGCATTAGGTGGTCGGAGAGGTTGCGGCCGACTTCATGGTTGTTTGCTATTATAGGGATGCCATGTCCTGAGAGAGTGGTTTCCGGTCCAATCCCAGAGAGCATCAGCAACTGGGGTGTTCTGTAGGAGCCGGCGGTGCAGATGATCTCTTTGCCGTAGTAGGATTTGCCCTCTGCGGTCTCGATGCCCTCTGCCTTTGGCACTCCGGTGGGGGCTTTATCAAACAGGATGCGCGCGACAAGGGTCTCGGTGAGCACGGTGACATTGTCCAAAGGATATGCAGAGCTAGCCAGCTGGCGCAGCCCATTCCGCCTATTCTCTGCTAGCTCGACGAGACCGTTTGGGCTTCCGGCGTTCCCATCTAGGTTCTCGCGAGGTTCGATTTGATTCTCGCGCCATGCTTTGATGATGATATCGCGAAGGGGGAAATTTCGTCCGGTCTATACCGCAGTGGCGACATGTACTGGTCCCTCGGCGCCGTGTTGCCCTGAGGTGACGTTGGGATCGTGGTAGTTTTCTGTTCGTATAAAGTACTCTAGCATGCGGTCGTAACTGTAGCGCTCATCACCGACTAGTTTCGCCCATAGGTCGAAGTCTCGACGGTCTCCTCGATCCCATCCTCCTAAGATGATCGTTAGGCAACATAGTTTCAATAGGCGGTTAACATTTCTCACAGAAGTTTATCGCGGTACTACCACCCAGGCACTTTCCCTCTGGATTGTTGACCTCACGCCCATTGAGCTCGTTCTGCGGCGTGGTCTTAAACCTCCAGTCTAATTCCGAACCCATCAAAAATGGCGTGTTGATCGCATGTGGGATCACAGTGTTATCAGCGACATTGGGACCAGCTTCTACCAAGAGGACTTTTGGCTTGCTTTTCGCTTGTGACAGGTGGCTTGCGAGGACAGATCCGGCGAGGCCTCCGCCGATGATGATGTAGTCGTAGTGCTCGGGCGTCGATTCGGAACTCATGGTTGGCTTGCTGAGTGAAATCATGAAGTGTTTGCCGTGCAGGAGTTACGGAAAAAGAGGCTGTAACTCGGGGGCAGCGGCTTTTATGTTAGGTCGAGGCTCTGTGGTATTAGCATATCGTTCATTGGTTAGAGTGACGAGCTGAGCTCTTTGTTTAGTTTACGGCATACTGTTTGAAGATGTTGGCAAAAACGTTTTTTTAGTGTAAGTGCTAGTACTTATCGTACTTACTACCTGTAGCTACTTACTGCCTTGCCTTAATATTTTCTAAATATTCCTTTCCTCCTTTTTTTATAATTATATAGCTATAAAGATACCGCGATTATTAATTAATCTTAAGCCTTATAAGGCAGAGATATTAGATTTATATTAAGCTAGTACTTTTACCCCTAATATTATAACTATCCTAGAAACTATATATAATATCTAAGTAAAAAAATATATAATAAGAGCATGCCTTAGCTTATAAAGTATCTAGAAAATTAATTATATAGTATAAAATAATATAGTTCTTTATATATAAATTAAGATTCTTTTATACTAGATTAGTTTTTTAGATTAGGAGATTTTTTAAGCTTTAAAAGTTAAAAAATATAATCTTAAACTAGTAATATTAAAGAATATATAATATTAATAAGGATTTTTTTACTAATATACTAATCTAGTTATAAATTAAGCTAAAATAAAAAAAAATCTTAAATTAGCTTTATATAAACCTTATAACTAGTTAAATTAAGGGATATAATATCTAAATATTATACTAGTATTTTAAGAACTAGGGGTTTTTTATTAGTAAATAAGTTAATTTAATCTTATATATTAGGCTATTCTAATTTTATATAAGGGATTATTTATTTATTATATATAAGTAGCTTATCCTAGCTACTATATAAAAATATTTTTAAGATTTCTAGTATTATTATAGGGCTTATATAACTTTTAAACCTAATTTTATATAATTTATTAATAGCTATCTTAAGCTTGCCTTATATAATATAAAGATATATATAATAATTAATACTTATTCTTACTATATTATATAAGTTTATATTAGTATTAGCTCTTATATAATAATTAGTATATTTTAATAATTTCTTAATATTCTAGCTATTATTAAGTAGCAGCCACAGCTTATATAATTAGATTAAAAAACTAGAATAATCTTATTAGCTAAGGTATAATATAAGCTTTAGTAGCTTTTTACTTTAAGCTTAGTATTTAAGACTATTATTTATATAATATAAGTATAGTAAACTAGTAAATTAAGGTATAATAGCTTTAATTAACCTAGGAACTCTTATTTTAATACTATATATATACTTCCTTATACTCTTAACCCTTTATATAAAGACTTATAGTCTAAAGAATACTTTTATATATTTTAGTATAAAAGTAAGTTCTTTATAAATATACTAAGTAATTAGATTACTTTATATATAATTTATATATCTTTTCTCTAGGTATAGATTTTATCCTTTATATAAACTTAGAACTAGTATAAAATTTAGAATTAGGTAAATTATCTATACCTAGTTCTAGGTAAGCTATATATAAACTACTATTACCTGCCTAATAATATATAAAATAAAAGTATTAGCTTTAATATAGATCTATTTAAATAATTTTAAAAAGATATTAAGAATTAAAATAAGGTTTAGCTATTTTTATTTTTACTTTTACTAATTATATAATAAATAATAATTAATATCTTTTTTCTAATATATATAATTAGATATAAACTTAGTTATTATAACTTTTTTATAATTTTTAGTAGTCTTTTATATAATTTTTATCTAGGGATTATACTCTAATACTATTTTATATAATATATCTTAATTTCTAGGCCCGGATTTAAGCTTATATTAAGTCTAGGTTTTAACTAATTTTTTAATTATTCTAACTACTAATTAAGGTATTTAATTAGGATTTATATATAAACCCTAATAAAAATAAGAAGCTAGAGCTTATATAAGAGGCTAAAATAAAATATAATCTTAATTAAGTAAGAGTACTAGAGGATTAGTATAGAAAATTTTATTATTTCTTTACTACTACTTTACTTATATAAAAAATATATATCTTACTATTATATACCCTAGATAGTAAAAGAAATCTATTCTATAAAAACTTTCTTTAATCTTTTTATCTAGAATATCTTATATAAAGCTAGAACTTATTTCTAATAAAGTAAAAATATTAGATCTTATTTTTTTTCCCTGCTAGGTTCCCTAAATCCTTAAAAATCTACTTATATCTTTATTTCTTTACTTTTAGCTAATTTAAATATTATACTAGTTAAGTAGAGTAATATTAGTAAAATTTTATTACTTATATAAAAATATTTTAGTTAAATAAGGGTATAAAAATATCCTGCAGCTTCTACCTTCTATACTAGAATATTAAGAATAATAATAGCCCTAAAATAATTAGCTATTTATTACTTTATATATCTAAATAATTTTTAAGCTTAATATTATTAATCTAATCTTAATTCTTATTATAGATATAATAAAAGCATATATTCAACCTGTCCCTATTAATTTACATAAATATTATATCCTAATATATTTACTCTAAGACCTCCTCCAGGAACTAGATATATATAAGTAGTAATTATTAAATACTTTTTACTTTACCTGCTAGGTAATAGGAATAAATCCTATTTATCTTTTAAAAATATATAATATATTATAGTTAGTAGTTAATTTTTTTATAAAACTTTAATCTTAAAAAGAGGATCTTTATAATAATCTAAAGAATAACTTATATATTTATAAATAAGGTATTTAAGTAAAGGAAAAAGCTTATAAAAGCTAAGTCCTTTATATAAGAGCTAGAGATTAAGTTAGAACTAAAAGTAGAGTTTTTTATATAAAAAAAGTATTTATTATCTTAAAAGCCTAAAAACTAGAGATTAAGTTAGAGCTAGAAAAAGAGTCCTTTATATAAAAAAAGTATTTATAAATACTAAAAATTAGGATATATAAGAAAATAAAAAGCCTAAAAAAACTTAGAAATCTTTAGAGGATCTTATTATAGGGATATTAAAAATATAGTAGAGATTAATAACCTAATCTTAGGGAAAAAAAAAAGAAAAAAAAAAGAGGAGGATAGTATTACTTATTATATAAGAAAGTACTAACTTATTTAACCTAAGGATATTAAGTACTCTGCTAAGTTTAGGATCCTTATATAATAGGCAGATACTTTAACGCCTGCTTTAACACTTACTTTAACACCTGCTTCAACGCCTGCTCTAACACCTGCCTGCCTGCTTTAACACCTGTATACTTGTTTTATTCTGCTTGTTCTACTTTATACAAAGGCCTTAACTACCTGCCTGCCTGCCTGCTTTAACACCTGCTCTAATACTTATATACTTGTTTTATTCTACTTGTTTTGTTCTACTTATTTTATTCTGCTTATTTTATTTTACTTGTTCTACTTTATACACAGGCCTTGTAAAGATAGAAAAGAAAAAGAATAAGGTTACTAAATATAAAGAAAGGTTATTAGCTTTATATAAAGGCCTAGTAAAAGGATTTAATAAGGTTATTATATAATTATATAGTTATATAGCTATAACTAAGTAATATAATATAGTATAATACTAAGTCTTCTTATTTTTTTCTTTTCTTTTCTTTTTCTTTTTCTTTTATTAACTATTATTATAACTATAACTATAATAGCGTATAATACCCCTATTTGTATTATTCCTAATTATTTCTTTATTAAAAGTACTTGCTTGTATAGATTAGATAGGATTTTTAATTTTTAGAATATTACTATTACTCTTATCTTTTCTTTTTAGATCTTTACTAAGGACGAGGCTCGCGGCTTTTTTACTTATATTAATACTTATATTATATAAAGATAATACTTGCCTAAGCTTAATATTAGGGGTTATAAATTATTTAGATACTTATATATTAATATTTAGAGGTTATTATTGGTTATACTTAGTTAAGATATCCTTTTTAATACTAGTAGAATTAAATAATATTAGCTTATATAATATTATAACTTATATATTAACACGCTATTTATTTAGTTTTAAAAAGAATAAATAATACTACCTTATAAATACTACTAGGGTTTTAGGAATTATCTAGTTTTTCCTAAATACTACTATATTTTAGGGGTATTTAGTAATTATTATACTAATTATAAATAATATAATAATATATTTTACTACTTTATCTAAGATTATAAGTATCCGCGTATAATATTAAGAAGTACTTATAATTTACTTTAAAATTAGCAAGAGTAGGTATTAGTTATAAACCTTAATCTAGATACTAGAGACTTTAAAAATCTAATTAATCTAAACCCTAAGAATAAGAATAATAAGGATTATCTAATCCTTTTCTAGATATATACGGCTTTCTTTTATTAGTATAGATAGAATATATATATATATATATTTTATTTTCCCTATACAAGTATAACCTAGTTATATAGGTTTAGGTATAATACCTAAGTATAGCTTATATTTTTTTTATAGTACTTAGGATAAGTAGCTAATTAGTAAAATTAAGTAAGCTTATATATATAATCTCTTTCTGCTAGTAGAATACTAGCGCTTACACTAAAAAGATGTTTTTGCTAACATTGTCGAACAGTATGCCGTAAGTTGTCAGATTTTAGTCAGGCTGGGCGTGATACACGGAGCTGCACTGCCTCGGGACGTGAGGAAGGGTGATTCCCGTTAGCTTGATTTTAGCTGATTGTCCTCTCAATTAGGCCTTATGTCGCAAAATAGGGTTTCTAGTTTCCAATGCCAGTGAGAATGCAGCAGCAGACAGGGTATAGAGATGAGAGGCCACAAACGGCGGCTGTTAGGCTTGACAGAACTAGACCCCTGGACCGCGAGTGGCTTATCAGTCATCCGTGAAGACGAGAATCAACGGCAGGGTAAGCGGTGATAGTTACTTACTTCCATCCCTACCCAATCTTCGGGGTCCAATGTTTGACCTATATATATATATATATATATAAAATTAGTATTTTAATAAAATTAGATTAAGTAATAACTAATTAGTTATAAACTACTTAATTATAATTATTATATTTTTATTCTTTACTTTATAAGATTAAGCTTTAGCTTTTTATTCTTAAGCTATAGCCTACTATTTTTAAGTTCTTAGAAATAAGCTTTTTCTTTTTATTACTTTATTTTTATCTCTAGTTTTTAAAGCTTAAGATCCTAATACCACTACTTTAAACTTAAAATATTTATAAAAGTAACTTATTAAAGGCTTTATAAAAATTAAAATAACCTAACTACTTTATAAGCGCTTGCTAAGTAATTATTATAAAATAAACCCTACTAATTATTATTATTTCGCGAGAATTATAATTATAATCTTGCTGTATTTTACGGCTATAGCTCTAAAATACTAGATAAACTAAATTATTAATATTTATAGCTCCTTATATTAGTAATTAGTAAATAATTAGTAAGTACTTGCTATATATTATATATATATTTTCTTAACTTATATAATAAAAATAATTAGCTTTTATATTTAATATCTAATATAAATAATAAATATTAAACTAGGTAACCTACTAATATTAGAAAATATTATTTTTATCTAGCTTTGTAGAACTAGAGAATATTAGTTCTTAGAAATAAAGTATTTTATAAGTAGTTAAGAAGTACTTAAACTTATTTTTTTACTACTTTAGCTAGAGTTAAATACTTCCTAGAAGTATATAACTTTTAATAAGACTATTTAATAGTATTTATATAGTTTTAAAAAATATTAAAATAATAAGATTAGATCTTAGAATAAGTTTTATTAAGGCTTGCCTTAATTATTATACTTTTTTTTTAAATTACCTAGTTTTAGATATATATATTCTTATACTCTAAAATAGTTAGTAATTAATTCCTAGATAGTTAGTAAATAGTTATACTAATAAAAAAGTCTAGTAAAATATTATAATCTTCCTCTAATTTATAGTCTAATAGACTTATTATATAGTTTTAAAAAATAGAGCCTTAATTCTTAATTCTAATTATAACTAGGATAGTCTATTAAAAATAAATTTTATAAAATATAATTATATGCTATAACTACTAGGTTATTACTTGATATTATAAGTTTACCTAAAAAAATATTAATTAAGTTTTAAATAATTAATAAGTACTTGCTAGCTACTTAATAATTACCTACTAGTATATTACTTAGTATTTATATTAATAATATTATTATAAATCCTAGATTTATAGATTAAATTGAATAGGACTAGCTTTTAGGAGACCCTTTTAATAAGATAAAAAACTTACTTAAAAAGTAAGTAATAACTTTTTATAAAGTTAAGACTAGTAAAGACTTATAATAGGGTAATAATTATATACTAGTAATTAGTAAGTAATTATATAATACTTAAATAATACTTACTTTTATATTAGTCTAGTAGGAATATTATAAAAACTATCTTATTTATATCCTTAGATTAAATTTACTTGTAAAACATGTTAACTTTAAAAAGAAAAGTATAAAAAAAGGTTAATTTATTTTTTATAATTATAAAGAATTATAATATTATATAAATCTTAGTACTACTTTTAAATATAGTCCTAAGTACTTGGTGAGTACTTATTAACTACTTAATAGGTAATTAAAAGGTACTTACTTTAAGATTTTAGTTAGTATTCTAAAGAAATATTATACTATTAATACCTTATTTATTTAGATATAAAAGTAGGCGCTATTTTTAAATAATAACCAAAATTTAGTCTTTATTATAAAAACTAGAATAGATCTCTAATAATATTAAAGTATTAAATTAGTAATAAAATATTTTAAGTTATAGATTTTAAAGGAATTAGGCTAAATTAATTAGTTAAAAGCTATTTATTAAATAATTATTAAGTACTTACTTATAATTAAAGTTAAGTCTTATATTTATTTAAAAATTTATTTTATCCCTTATAAAATCCTTTCTAGTACTTTACTTAGTAGTAGTAAAGAATACTTATAAATATTTTAAGAAGTAAATAAAATATATAAGTATTATCTTATATCTACAGGAACTAAGGTAGTAGAAGTAATATTATAAAAAGTATACTTTAATTACCTAAATCCTTAAGAATAATCTTTATTTAATAATAGTAAGCTAGTAGTTACTAAATACTTAATAAGTACTTATTATAATATTTTTAATAGGATAATAAAGATTTAAAAATATTATATTTCTTTATAGCTAGTATAATATCCTTATTAAAAAAATCCTTAAGAAACTAAAAGTTAAGTACTATATAGTCCTAAATACCCCCTTTATAATATTATAACCAAAAGTTATAAGATAATTTATTAATATACCTAATATAAGGCTTATATTTTTTATAAATATTCTAAAGTAGTTAAATAATACTTAAGAAGTATTTAGGAGTAATTTAAAATAGATTATCTATATTTTTTTATTTAAAAACTAGCTTATAAGTTAAAAATTAGTTAATATAAGTATAGTTATTCTTAAAAAAAGTCTTCTTTAACTAATAGTAGCTATTAGGTAATTAGTAATTAATTATAAAATACTTAAAAATTATCTAGATACCTAAATATATTATACTTACTAAGATTAGACTCTAGAATCTTAATCTTTCTTTATAATTATTAAATCTAGTATTATATATCTTTATTAATACTAGTATAATAATATAACTAGAGATACTAATTTAAAAATTTATATATATAAATACTAGAGTATTTCTAAGTCTATTATTTAATTAAATAGTTAAGAAAAAAGTATTAGACTAGTTTTTAAGGCTTATATTATTATTATCTTATATATTAGATCTTTAATAGTTAGTAAGTAGTTAGGAACTAATTATTAAGTACTAAGATTATCTTATATATAAGCTATTCTATTTCCCTTTATAAATGCCCTTAGCATATAATAATATATATATATTTATATATATAACTAGCTAGATATTCTAGTAAGTTATTAATATACTTAATTTTTAAAGTTAGAAGAGGATTACTTTTTAACTTTATTAATTAAATAAGACTATTTTAATTAGTAGTTAGTAAGTAGTTACTAAGTACTTAATATAATTAAATACTAGTATATTAGATTCTTGCTCTAGGCTTAATTTAATTAAGTTATTAAACTTAAATAAATTATTTTAAATATTTATAATAAGTATTAATTAGCTAAAAACTAGTTATAAATTACTTATAATTTTAAATATTTTAAGAAATATAAGTAAAATTAAATTTCTAAAAAATAAGTTTTAGAGAAAAGGAGCTCGCGTGTTATATTATTACTAATTAATAGTCTTGGCAGTTATGTGAAAGGGATAAGTATCACGCGGCCACGTTATTAAGGTGGCGTGACCTGTGTACACAACGCCCTTGTGCCTCTCCATTCTTGTCGGATTAATAAGAAAGCGGGAAGCCCCCATGCATCCAGATACCGCCCGCAACAATCATGCAACTCCAGGGAGGCGGAGGAATAAACAGCTCCTCTACCTCTACATAGGAGTCGACATTGGCCAGGTAAATCAAGACCAGTCATCTATTACTCAACAGTACAGATTTTTAAGCAGACCTACCGCGCATGTATTGCGCAATTGTCGCGTGGTCATATGGCCACTATTATCACGCACCGACCGATCAATCTAGGATTTAAAGTATAGAAATGCCCTAATATTAAGCGACTTACATACTTATTATAATAACCTGTCTGATGGTAATTGCTTACCTAGCTGTCCTTTATCTTGGAGCCTGCGCTCCCACTTCTATCCCCGCTGTAAGTATACACCTTGAGCCCGCCCAGGACATTAGCCTTTGGCCTGGGGGCATCTTCAATAAATATTAACATTACTAAATTCTTACTGTAGCTCGAGAAAGACATCACCCTAGAAATCTGGATCTTGCCAAATTGTGAAGGCTCGTTCATGAGAACTACAATCAAAAAGGGCTGGAAAGGTTACAAAGGAACAATGGGCCTTGGAATCTATTAAACTGGTGCAAGCTTTCAACTTTCGCGTTCTCTGCGGCCAACGGAACAGTTTAATATATCAACAGCAACGGACTTAGAAAAGTGGACCCCGGGGGACCATGCCAGCTCTTGTCCAAAGTGGGTGCGCAGCTACTTCGCAGAGGACCCAGTGCAGAATTGCCAGAATATCGGACCGACTTCTACTTGCTATACTATCTGGTCTAATCAGGGGTTGGCATAGATTGATCTCGACAAATTATACATTAGTATGACTGGTTGCAGTGCAGCATATATTTTCCCTGATTAAGCTAAGATGGGTATCAGCTGGCGCAAATGATGTAGTAGAGTAGTTATGGTGATGATTTTGATTACCCTGGCGCCTCGCTATCATGATATGTAGGTAAGCACAACTTTCTGAATCTGATTATGTACCTGTAGAGTCTTCCAATTCCTGGTGATAAATTAAGAGCCTCGTCACAGCCTCTCTGAGCCGCTCCTATAGTTAGGCTGTTCTTGTGGTGTGCAGTTTCAGTTTCCCAGAGAACTATATGCGGGATTTTCCTTACTGCTATTCGACCATGTGGGATAATCCTCGCAGCCTGGTTGAAGCACTCTCTATACAGGAACCTGGAAGGCAGCCTATAGTATGAAGGGAGTCAGACTCCGTGGTACATCCTGCTGCGACGAGCAAATCTGAATGTCCTTGCTCTGGATAGTCACACGCTTAGCGTGAATGGCGCACAGATTTGTGTCCTCGAAGAGTGACACTAAATAGGCCTTAGCTGATTCCTGTACGGCCTGAATCGCGGATGATTGAAATTGTAGATCATGTTTATAACCCTGTGTGATTCCCGCACCAAGCGTTTCCCGCACCAAGTGTTGGAAAGGCAGTTTCCGAATTAGAAGCTCTGTGCTTTTCTGATACCGCTGTATCTTTCGAAGCGCGACCGTTCCTGCATAACTTTCTCACTGGAATAATAGTGTTGTACCTGGTTTGTATCTGTGCGGCTTTACGCCACCAGTGGTAGGCACGGATTTTCTGGCAGCTTTGCTTGCTAAAGTTTGCCTTCACTGACATCTGGTCTCAAGCTATGACAATATAATATCGAAACCACTTAGGGACAAACTCATCACTGTCTATTTAAACTATGACACTCACACTTTTGAAGGCAGTCACCACGTAACTCGTCGCCTCGGGTAGGGGTTAAAAAACGAACCGTTTCATACTACAGCAGCTTGGTTGGGCGTCGGGTGCTCCTGTGGCAACACATCCGGGCGTGCTTTAAGTCTGTTAGTCGGGGTACGTAGCCGAGAGAGAGTGGAAGATCGATTATTTTGACAATATATCTACCCTACTTCCTGTGTAGAGTACTTGTGCGCTACGGAAAGGGGCAACAAGGGCGAGTTTCGTTTTGTGAGGCATAGAGTCGTCGTGGCAGAATAATATACACAGGGTACCCGGCAGACTGGCCTTTTACCTATACTTGATGCTTCCGGTAGGTACTCTCGATTGGCTTGAGTCCGTTCCAACCGCTTTTCCCCGAACTCAATTTTCCCAAAGAGAAACTGTCCAATGGGCCTTGAAGTGCCGGCGTTATCGTCATACTGGCCAGCATAATGAGGCAGTTTTGGACAAATACAGAAACTCAAGACCTGAGGACAAGTTACCTAGTCATCCATCCATCGCCTGTAGCCAACTCGACGATCTTTCAAATCTGCCTGGTCATCTTCTTCACCAACTTCAGCCATGACGGGAAGTCCACTAGATGGTAAAGTGTTGATAATGATGATGAGTTCATTTACCCTTCGCAAAGCGGGACAGTATGCAGGTTACAAAAACAATAAATATGTCTGATTACGTACATGTAGAGTCTTCCACTTCCTGAAAACGAACTTAGAGCTATAGCTGCACTCGATTAGCATTGATTTGGGTCATACAGGATTTATTATGTATCAAATTGCACCAGGGCCAAAGTGCGTTTAAATCGAAGTCATATCGTAGGTTCAATTCGATATACGGCCCCCACGCAGAATAAAGAAAAATAATCGCATTCTTACGAAGCTGTAACCTAATACACATCTTGCAGTTTTGGGATGCTTTGCCAGAAGTAACGTTACTTAAGCATGGCCAGTCGTGGTCAGTGCAGCCAGACATCAGGATCAAGATCTTGAGTCCAACTTGGCTGACGCTGAACTGGCGCTTGAGTATGGCGTCAAACCACTGCGTCGTTCTCGTCGTTATCACACTCAAGCTTCAACCAGGCCTCAGCATGGATTGATGAAGCTGGGGATGCCTCTTGGCTGCGACGCCTTTTCGGAAGTGATCATTGCACGTGTCACGAGCGCGCGTGTGTGCCGTGACAGACAGATGGATGGACGCGTTGTAGATATGTGATCTAACAATCCTAGTAATCATCCTAGTAATCATGGTCACCATGCCAGGTGGAGGCAGGCAGGCAGGCAGGCAACCCAGGCTGGCGGGCAAGCCAACACACTGGTTCTTATAGGCACGCACCCTGCCCGCACAGGAGGCGCGGCGGCACGGCACGCACAAGGCACACGCACCCTGGGTGTGACGGGAGCACGCACAAAAGCCAGCCAATCAGGGAGCGGGGGATGCGGACGGGGGTGCGGTCGGTCGACCCCTAGGGAGTAGAATCAGCTTCATTTCCGACTGGGAAGATCTAAGGGAACGCAGCGTCTATACCTCCAAGACATGTCAACAGCATGACAGCGAGATTTAAGGATTTTCTCTTACAAGCCGGATAAGAATATAGCTGCCTGGAACAAATAGCGTCTAATGCAACTCGGGTCAATTAAAGCTCAATTTCAGAGCACAAATACACATCTAACCATATAGCGCACAACCTGAGGTCGTAATAAACTAACTGAAGAGTCATAGAAGCTATTATATCCACCCCTATATAATAAGCATACAATCACCGAACATGTCAAACTCATAACCTCCCTGCTCGGAAATTTCATCATAACTCCTCATAACAAATTCCGTTCCCGCAAACGCAGCAGTAAGTACAATATGACTCGACCGCGGCCGATGCAAATTTGTCAGTAACACATCCACAGCACTAAACTTGAACCCCGGATAGATGTAGAGGTCAGTCCATCCATGCTGGGGCTTGATGATAGTTTTGCGGGCCATCTCACGTGTAATTGTCTCAAGCGTCCGCATAACAGTCGTCCCAACGGCAACGACACGGCGGCCCTCGGCTCGCGCCTTATTAAGCTGTCCAGCGGTCCTCTGACTAACCTCAAAGTACTCGGATCGCACCTTGTGCTTTTCAATCTCCTCTTCGCTAATATGCCGAACGGCCAGGATCTCAGTCGCCCCAACGTGCAGAGTGATGTAGGCAATCTCGACACCCATGGCAGAGATTTGAGCCAGGAGTTCATGAGAGAAGTGAAGGCCAGCGGAAGGGATCTCCAACGAACCGGGCTTGCTGGCATACACGGAGCGGTACGCCTCGGGAGTACTTTTCCAGTGTGTTGGATTAAGGTGGATTGTTTCGTCCAGCCGCGCTCCATATTGGTCTAGAGTTGGGAGAAGTAGCTCGGAGGGACTGAACTGTGTCTTCCAGAGCTTATCTGGCTGGTGTTCGAGGAGGGTGCAGGTGAGTCTGGCATCGTTTAGTGAGGTCAGAATTTGACCTGGCTCGAACGATTTCTTGGAGAGCTTGAGCTCGATAATGGTCGTGCCGTCTGGTTCGTGGCCGTAAACGGTTGTTTGCAGGGATTCACCATCGTGCTGGAACCACAGCGTGTTTGAGAGCATATAGCTGTCATTTAGCACAAGGAGGTCCCCTGGGTGGAAGTAGTCGGCGATGCTAGAGAAGACTGCGTGTTCGATATTTGAGGTGGAGCGGTTGAGGACGATCATCCTTCCGCTGTCCCGGGATTTGCCGCGGAGCTCAACGGGGTCATGTGGCATGACCTTGGAGCTAAGATCGAATTCGAATTCAGCTGTCTTCATAGCGTACCTGCTTAGCACCTTCTTGCTGAGCTATAGCTGTGGCTGGGAATAGCTGGAATATTTAAAGTTATGGGCTTAAAATATCTGTCTGGCAAGATGGGCGATACGGGTATGATGATGATTGCAGACTGAGGTTGTATATGCTCAATCCCTGGTAAGATAAACAAGTAAAAATGGGAGGAGAGGGGATCTGAGACGCCTTATATGTCTCGTCTCGGGCCATATATTGATTAGGCCTAGTAACTCTGAGAATGCAACATTACTCGCACATTCAATCCAGAGTTAGTATGAACTGAATTGTAACTTTAAATTGTCTCTACACAGCTATTAGCAGCCCATGCTATCCAGTCTATTACGCCACAATGACATGTAACGGTCCTTTCTCATACACTGGCCTCATCCGGCTTTATCCCTCCATGCTTGCCATAGTGCGTGTCATAGATGTCCAATATTTGTTGTCCCTTTCCCCACATCAGAAGTGGGTGATACTGCTGTTGCTCGCTTTTCCCCTGCTTGCGCTCTTCTGGAAGTATAACGACGATACCATCTCTATATGCATGTCCATGAATGTGGCTCCATATTTTGAGGTTATTACGCATCCCGAGGTGGAATATATGTATCACCCACTAATTGCGTCTAGTAAGGGATTGGAGGCTTTAAAGGATGGTAGAGATGGTATTATACATTGTCGCTACAAATCAGTACAGGTCTGTGACGATAAGATTACAGCACCTTATGAGGATGCCAACTGAAAATAGTATAGGGATAAAATAAAGTTAATGGCTTAATTTGTTCAATTATTGACAAAGGAGTGTGCGTGTGGGCATGTTTAAGTAACCTAACCTTACCTAGATAGCGTGTTGTTCACACAACCTACCATAGACTAATTAGCCACACTCTTTATCTTATGGCTCATTTATGGATCCTGCTTTACGGTGACTTAATTTAAGTATATTCCCTTTAAGTTGTTCTAGATCTCTAGAGCTCATGTAACGTGGATAAACTTTAAATGTTAATGATGTAAAGGGTTGTGGGACCCACACACTATTAGTAACACTACTCATCATTACTTCTGCTCTATCCAACACATACCCAGTTCCGGCGAGAATAGGTAGAAAGTTATTATATAAACAGAGACTTTATTCCGCCTGAAACGCGGGTGTGAATGAAAGCGACTCTGCAAACTATGTTGTCGCAAAGCCATCATGAATATTAATAGTGAATATTTCTATGCATGCAACGTTGAACAGGGTAAAACTTGTCCTCCCTTGATCTCTGAACGTCCGATCGACCAACCTCGGCCACTTAAGCTCATCTACGTTGGAGCCGGTATTTCAGGAATTATTGCTGCCATTCAGTTCCGAAAGGCTGTACCTCAGCTGGAACTGGTTATATATGAGAAGAATCCTGAGCTTGGAGGGACATGGTATGAGAACAATTACCCGGGCTGCGCGTGTGGTGAGGCTGGCAAGATCCGAAACCAATATGAAGAATCCACAATTGATATGGAAACAGATGTGCCATCCCACACGTATCAGCTTAGCTTCGAATCCTGGACTGAGTGGAGCCACTTTTTTTCCGGATCCAAGGAGATCCTTGAGTACTGGAAGCTTGTGGCTCAAAAATATGATGTCCGGAAATACATCCGTTTCAATCGGCGATGTGTCGAAGCACGCTGGAATAATACATCCCGGAGATGGATTATGCGGGTCGAGAATGTACACACCAGGGATGTCTTTGAGGACTCAGCTGACGTGCTAATGACTGGAACTGGTCTGCTCAACGAGTGGAAGTGGCCTTCAGTTCCTGATCTTCAATCATTCCAGGGCAAACTGCTTCACAGCGCCTGTTGGGACGAAGATTATGATAGTGAAGTAAATCAGTCTTCTGGAAATGCTCTTCTATCTGCTAATTATGTGACTGTAGGGAAAGAATGTTGCTGTGGTCGGTTCAGGAAGCAGTGGAATGCAAATCATTCCCGCCCTTATAGGCAAGGTCAAGTCCATAGATCACTACATTCGTGGAGGTATGTGGATTTCGAACCAACACGGTAACCACAACCACGCCGGGCGAACGAACACAAAAGGCGAAAATTTCCAGTATACAGAAGAAGAAAAGCAAGCATGGCGGGATGACCCATCGTCATATACGAAGTACCGTAAGGAACTAGAGCTCGAGGTACAAACGCAATACGTCCTCACGCAACGAAGGCACAATGCTCAGAAGACTGCGGTGGACCGATTTCGAGCGGACATGCAACGCAGGCTGAAGGAGAGACCAGAAGTGTTCAATCTCCTGCTACCTGACTTTCCTCCGCTTTGTAACCGCCTGGGCCCCGCGCCTGGTTATCTGGAAGCCCTAGTATCGCCTAAGGTCAAGGTGATTCCTGAGCAAATCACCCGTGTTGATAAGACCGGTATTATCACCGCTGACGGAAGACATCGCGCCGTGGACGCAATTGTCTGCGCAACCGGCTTCGAAAAGAATTTAGGAGGCGGCTTCCCGATTTTAGGTCGAAATGGCAAAACCCTGCGTCACCGGTTTACGAACCGGCCAGAGACATACCTGGGGCTTTGCACGGACGGATTTCCAAACTTCTTTCAGTCATTGGGACCGAATTCTTTTCAAGGTGCGGGTAACCTACTGATCATGATTGAGCAGATACACAAGTACGTTGCGCAGGTATTATCTCGGATGGCCTATGGTAATATCGGGCTTGTAGAGCCGAGGCTGAGTCAGGTTTTGAACTTTACCAACTATGCAGCGAAGTATTTCGAGCGAACAGTCTACAGTTCCGACTGCAACAGTTGGTATAAATCCGCTCCACGTGGTGCAACATTGCAGCAGCGTAAGAGGGGGCCAATTACCGCTCTTTGGCCCGGGAGTAGCATCCACGCAATCAAGGCACTCAGTTATGTCCGGTGGGAGGACTTTGAAATAACGCCATATGACGGCAATGAGTTTGGGTGGTTTGGAAACGGGTGGGCGGCCGCTGAGAATACACCAGATATCGATCCAGATGCAATCTCCTGGTACCTGGATCGGACATCATTTCTTGATATTGCCCAGTTGCAGGACAAGGAATAGTAACTCACCCACAAAAAGTACACTATGATAGAACAGTAAAACTCACTATGCAGCACTTAGCATATTAATCTCCAGCTAGATGGTGATGTCCAAAACATTACTAAAGGGCAAACCTCTTAGAGACTCTAGATTAGTAATAGTATGGCATTGAATAGATCTTGTATGACGATTTGTTAGTAGTTGATGGGATCTTTCAGTACAGCCATTATGGTGCTTAGAGAACGTGATATAGCCAAGCAAGATAAGACACTGGCTCCCTTAAGAGTGTCTTTCTAGGTTTAAAAATCCAGCCTTCACTTGTAGGGGCTGTCACGGGCCAGTGCCCGATACCAGGCACGGGCTAGCGCCCGCACACGTGACCTTGGTACGGCATCCTGATCGAACGCTAGGGCAAGAACTTTTTTTTAGTATAAGCGCTAGTACCTACCGCCTATATAGATAGCTACTACCTATACCTAATACTTAGTACTTTAATTAATTATCTTCCCTTTTTAACTTTTATATACTTATTAAGATACCGCGAACTTTAATTAATCTTAAGCTATATAAAGCTAAGATATTAAACTTATATTAAGCTAGTATAATAACTTTAGATATTACTAGGATTCTTTATATAGCTTATAATATTTAGGTTTAAAAATATATAATTAAGGCCTGTCTTAGCTTATAAGGCATTTAAAAAAAGAATTATATAATATAATATAATATAGTTTTTTATATATATATTAAAGTCCTTATTTATTAGTTTAGCCTTTTAAATTTAAAAATACTTAAAGCTTTAAAAATTAAAAGCTATAATTTAAAAATATAAACCTTAAAAAATTTATAATATTAGTAAGGTTTTTTCTAGTAATATATAAACCTAGTTATAAACTAAATTAAGATAAAAAAAATCTTAAATTAATTTTATATAGACTTTGCTACTAGCTAAATTAAGGATTATAATAACTAAATATAATACTAATATTTTAAGAATTAAGGGTTTTTAATTAGTAAATAAGTTAAACTTAATTTTATATATTCAACTAGGCTAATTTTATATAAGGGATTATTTATTTTTAATATATAAGTAGCTTGCCCTAGCTATTATATAATAATATTTATAAGATTTCTACTATTATTATAAGGCTTATATTATCCCTAGACCTAACTTTATATAATTAATTAATAAATATCTTAAGCTTACTTTATATAATATAAAGATATATATAATTATTAATAGTTATTCTTACTATATTATATAAGTTTATATTAGTATTAGCTCTTATATAGTAATTAATATATTTTAGTTATTTCTTAATATTTTAGCTATTATATAGTAGTAGCTATAGCTTGTATAATTAGATTAAGAAACTAAAATAATCTTATTAATTAAGGTATAGTATAAGCTTTAGTAGTTTTTTTATTTTAAGATTAATATTTAGGATTATTATTTATATAATAAAAGTATAGTAAACTAATAA